>NC_062530.1:29005528-29008028 GCF_022655615.1 Tachysurus fulvidraco
TCCCAGTAAGGAGTCCATTACAATAATCCACCCTGCTGGTGATGAAAGAAAGCATGAAGTTTCTCTAAGTCCTGTCTTGAGACAAAACATCTAATTCTGGCTATATTTCTGAGATGGTAATAAGCTGATTTGCTTATTGCTTTCACATGACTACTGAAATTAAGGTCAGACTCTAAATTACACCAAGATTTATGTAAGATTTCTGACTTTATTTTGTGTCTTTAGACCCCTAGAGTCAAGTTGTGTGTTAACCTTGAGAGTTTCATCTTTATTTCCGAATACAATGACTTCGGTTTTGTCTTTGTTTAACTGGAGGAAGTTTTGACGCATCCGACTGTTAATTTCATCAATGCACTTACATAGAGAGTCAATGGGGCTGTAGTCATTAGGGGACAGGGCTAAGTATATCTGGGTGTCATCTGCATAGCTGTGGTAAGGGATTTGGTTCTTTTTCATTATTTGACCAATTGGGAGCCTATACAAATTAAAGATAAGCAGTGCAAGAATTGAGCCCTGTGGGACTCCACATGTCATGGTTGTCCACTCAGATTTATGGTTACCCATGTTCACATAGTAACCTCTCCCTTTTTAGGTATGATTTAAACCATTTGAAGACCATCCCAGAAAGCCCTACCCAGTTTACCAGTCTATCTAAGAGTATGGTGTGATCTACCGTGTCAAAGGCAGCACTAAGATCTAGTAGCACCAGCACTGATATTTTACCTGAATCAGAGTTTAAGCGAATATCATTTTTTATCTTTATGAGCACTGTCTCTGTGCTGTGATGCTGGTGGAACCAGATTGAAAATTGTCCAGATAGCCATTTGAGTTTAAGAATTTGTTCAGCTGATTGAAATCAACATTTTCAATGATCTTGCCTATAAAAGGAAGATTAGAGATCGGTCTGTAGTTGCTAAGTATGGTTTTGTCTAGGTTACTCTTTTTTAGGCTTAACAACTGCCGTTTTTAGGGACTCTGGAAAAGTGCCTGTGAGCAGAGAGGTATTTACTATTTTTAAGAGGTCAGTTTCCCTTTTTGAGAAAGGATGTGGGGGGGGGGGGGTGTCAAGGCTGCAAGTTGATGCTTTAAGGTGTTGTACTGTTTCTTCCAGGGTTTTTATATCGATTATGTCAAATTCTGAGAAAATGCCGTATTGATTGCCATTCTGATATTACTGGTTTTTCTCAGAGAAAAAGGTTGCAAACTCATTGCATTTGTTGTCAGAGAGCATTTCACTAGGAACTTGATTTGGGAGGTTTGTTAGTGTCTCTACAGTAGCAAAAAGAGTGTGAGTGTTGTTTATGTTGTTGTTTATAATGTTTGAGAAGAAGATCTGTCTAGCTGTGCCTAGTTCTACATTGAAAGCACGAAGACTGTCCTTATAGATGCTATAATGTACTTCAAGTTTTGTTTTCCGCCACATACCTTCAGCTTTTCTGCATGTTCTTTTCATGCTCTGTACCGCTCTTGTGTTTCTCCAAGGTGCTTTACGCCTGCCAGTGATCATCCTGACCTTTACTGGAGCTATACCATCAATAACATCTTTAACTGTTAAGTTAAAATTTTCAAGGAGAACATCAACAGAGTCTGCTGATATGTTTGGCAACATTTATATAGCAGTCATAAATACCTCACTGGTGTCTTCATTTATAAACCTTTTTTTGACATAGACAGATCTAGCATCAGTGGCAGGACAGATCAATAAATCAAAGTAAACACAGAAATGGTCAGATAGCGCTTCATCCTTGATAACAGTGGATGGAATGTTTAGACCCTTGCTAATGAGCAGATCAAGAGTGTGTCCCCTATTGTGTGTAGGACCTTACACGTGCTGGGTCAGATCAAAAGTGTTTAAAACATTTAACGGTTCAATTGCAGTATTGTTTTCTGCATTGTCTATATGAATGTTGAAATCTCCAGCAATAACAAAATAATCCAATTCAGAGGAGATTGTTGATAAAAGTTCTGTGAATTCAACAAAAGTTGGGTGTATTTGGGAGGCCTATAAATAATTGTAAACAGAATGCGTGGTGTACCTTTTAGAGCAATACACAAATATTCAAAAGACTGGTAATCACCAAGTAACACTTGCTTGCATTGAAAGGCATGTTTGAATAAAGCAGCTATTCGTCCACCTCTTCTAACAGCTCTACAGACACTTATAACAGTAAAGTTGGGTGGTGCTGATTCACTGAGGACTGTAGCGCTGCAGCTGTCATCTAACCAGGTTTCATTTAGAAACATGAAGTCCAGATTGTTAGTGGTGATAAGATCATTAACTAAAAATGATTTGTTCTTTAATGAACGGATGTTCAGAAGTGCTAATGTAACAGTAACTGGTTTTGGCCCTGTATCCATCTCAGAATGACGTCTAATAGGCAGTAGATTAGATTAGATTAGATTAGATTAGATTAGATTAGATTAGATTAGAGTTGTCGTGCGGCTGGAGAGGGCCTTCGTCTTTCTATCACATATCAGGACGGAGATAGGGAACGCTAAA
>NC_062531.1:0-15000 GCF_022655615.1 Tachysurus fulvidraco
AGCTGGTAATAAAGAATAAGAACTTTTTATCAAGGCAATAACATCTGATGGGAGAGCAGCTAGAGAGAATTTACCAAAAAATAAAAACCTTAAAAATTAATCAATTAACTGACCAACAGAATGTTTTAATAAAATCAGCTCTGAAAAAATACTAACTTATATTAAATATTAGTTGTTCCAAATGAAGTAGTTATTGAGTGAATAGTTGTGTTTGAATATGAGATCAGAATGAAACTCTATTGAGAGGGAAAAAAATGAAATTTAGAAATCATTTTGGTCTTTCACAATAAAAACACCTTACGTTGCAGTTCATACGGTCAGAGTAGGTTGCATAAGTGTTACTAAAGCAAGAACAACCCTTAAACTAATACTTTCTTAAAACACCTTTTGCTTTTGATATCAGACTTCAGTCTGTCTGGATTCTACCAGAGTTTTTTTTAACAAATAAACAAAAAAACTTTAATGGCAAAGAGCTCACATTTCCATTTACACTTTTGATGCCATTTGAAAGATGTCCTTATTCAGCGAAGTAAAAAAAAAGCTATTCATTGAAACTATTTACACTGGTTCACTTGATACATTCTTCTTTTTTCCAAACACACACAAACAGGAAAAAGTACTAGTTGGTTTTAGGTAGATGAAGGTCTTCACCTGTTAGACAGTCAGTGACTCAGCTGTTCAGACGGCTAGGCGAAGTTCATTCCACCACCTCGGTACAGAACAGAGAGAAGTCTTGATATGTTCCTCCCTCTTACCCTGAGAGAACATGCTGTGGTCACATGACCAGAGTAGTGTACCTCTGCATGTTAGACCATGGATGTTTCCCTTACCACTCTCACACAGGTCTGCGGACTATGGAGCGGTGGGATGCGTCCCAGAAAGTCCTGGTGTCTCCTTCTGACTTTCCCCTTTAATTATGTCCTCATAGCTAGTGTTTATGGGAGTCCCTGTCTGCACTTTACACATAAATGTACATTGTCTTTAACAATCAAATGATTACAAGCAAACCTAATATTTCTCTCTCTCTCTCTCCCCCTCCCTCCCTCCCATAAACCCATGGACAGAGAGACGATGATGATGAAAGTCGAGGTGGGCATCTGGTTCCGCTCAAAGATTTCTGCCTCAAGCCTTCTCAGGGAGGGGGTCAATACTTTATGCAGAACAAAGTGAAATGTCTAGTACGTGGGTCTGAGCTCCCAAAACATCACTCAAGTCTTTTTAATACCAATCCAATTAATCAACATTAAGTTTTATTACCACAAACCAGCCTGACTTCTCACGGCAGTACACATTACCTGCAGACTCGCTTCCTTACAAAAAACTGCTGAAAGTCAAAGGCACATTTCTGTTCACCATATTTAACTTCTACTGAACTCTTGTCCAGTAATAAGAATTGAAAGGTGTTACGTGGGGGGTGGGCTCCTCACACGAGCACAGTATGTGTAATTGTCCATAAAATTGTACAAACAAACTGTATAACTGATTATTAGCACATGGCTTCAGGGAAAATATGCACAAATCTTTGAAACACAAGACCAGGACACACAGAAAGGAGCCAAATAATTTAGTTGTCAATATATAAACAAGCATTTTTGCCCAAAGTATGATGTACAAGCTAACAAAAGCAGTGTAAAACAACTTTGTAAATGCAGAAGCATTACCAAAGGTTTGTATAAATAGAATAACTTACGATTCTATCTGTACTATGAGTGAGTCTGACGGCCCTCTGACAAAAAGCATAAAACCAAAATCTGCAAAATATCACAAGTGGGGCTGTTTCACACGAGCACCTTCGGCAGGAGTGAAGCTACAACAGGCCTTATGGAACCTTTAACAGCCCCAAATATCAAAATAAAACAATTGAGGCACATGGTAGTGATTAAAAAAAATAAAAACCAAACATAATGACATGGGAACATGACAAATTCAGCATTACAGGGGATGCTACAGCAGCTGAACACATCAGAGGGACAGTCAGGTGAAAACCTGGACTTTTCTCAGAGTCTTTCACCCATAGGTAGTTTGTGTTCGTCTCCGATCAGAGTGGAAATGTATTACTCAGTTGTGGGAAAGGTTGGAGACAGCAGCTGATGTAAGGGGATCAGTGCAGGGGAAATGCTCCAGCTGTAGGAGCAGTCAGAACAGTTAGTTTTCAAAAGCAGTGATGTGTAATAGTAGGAAAATAAAACATTAAAAAGCAAACACAAAAAAAAAAGTACAGAATTATTAAAATGCTGAGCTTTACACTGAGAAGAGGCCGAAGTCTCATGTGCTGAAAGGAAAATACTGAGGAAAAGGCAACAAAATGCAGACAGACGTCAAGGCCACGTATGAAGAGTTCAGTGTCGGTGTGGAACACGTAAACCATGCTGAAGATGAAAGTGGACATGATGCTGTTCCTCTGAGGTTTTAGCGGCTACACATCCAGTGGACCATGAATGATGCTCCTTTTTTGTTTTTGTTTTTTTTTTTACATTTTTTTTTAAATTATTTTTATTTTGTTTTTTTATTTTTTACAAAGTTGGCCTTGCAGGAGAAAATGACTGAATTAAAACAAGGACAGCCCCCTCTGGTTTGTGTCAAGTGGGTTAGGTTAAAGGGGTAGAGGTGAAGAGGGGGTGTGTATCATAAAAAGAAATAAATGAAGATGTGATATTGCAGGAGACCAGAGGTGAAGCAGAGGCAGTTGCGTGGCCAGAAAATCCTGTACATGTTTCTCCATGTCTCTGTAATGGACGGCCAACTAAGAGGCTTCCAAAGATCACACATCACACACTCATGGTCATGGAGGGAGAGTATTGCTGTGTAGGAAGTGAAACAGACGGTGATTAAATACATCGTTAAAGCAAGTAAACATTCCATATTAGATGGTTTCATATTTTGCAACTATAAAGGAGAAACATCATAAAAAGTGTGACACCTGTTTTCTATTGGCTGTGATATTTAGTCACGTCTCATTTTAATATTATCAACAACTTTGTAGAAATCAGACCTCAGGCTTAAAGACCCTAAGATCTAGGGTTAGACTAAAGGGTTAAAAGTTCTAAAGTGTCCAGAGTTTAAATGTTCAAAATGAAATGAGACAGTGAGGAAGGTGAGGAAGTGAGGAAGGTGACACTCACATTCTCATTCTGGAAGGAGTGGAGGTAACTGCCTCCGGTATCATCGTCTCTTGGGGTTCCCAGGTTGTTGCTCATGTTGCTCATGTTATTGGGTGAATTCTGTACAGAAAGATTCATTTAGTCAGATAAATAACCCTAACCCCAACCCTAACCCCAACCCCAACCCTAAAACTAACCCCAACCCTAAACTCTAACCCGTTTTCAGTCGATGCTTCTACAGAAAAACATTAATGCTTTCATTACACACCAAGATCACTGACCATAACAGATTTTTTTTCCAAAACTCATTTAAGTAAAATATGAACATCATTAATGACATCCCATAATTATATATTTATATTCATATTTGCTATTTGATATTGTTAACATTGTTATATTTACAAAATATCAGACAGATATAGAGACTAAATGTGCTTTATGGTTAATCTCCTTAAAAAAATAAATCACCTTTGGGAGTCCATCCAAGTCCCCAGAACCTAAAGTAATGAATAATAGCTCAGATGTGACTCGTGTGTAACGTTCACACTATAAAGAAACAATTAAAAGATGAAATGAAGTTTTTTTACCACCATTCATATGCATGGGATCCATTCCAGCCATCGCCCCTAGGGGGCCCTCTGAACCCGGACCAATAGGAAACTACACAAAAGCAGGGGACACTTTAAAAAATTGGCAGTATTAACACACACACACACACACACACACACACACACACACACACACACACAGGTGGTCTGTATAATGTTTGTGTGTCTGCAGCTAATGAACAGTATACATGATAAACAGATTAGTTCTTTAGACCTTTCACTAATCCTGATCAGAACAATTCCGTGTCCCACTTCAGAAAGTTTTGTCCTAGATTCAGTCACACACTGTTCGGTTTCTACCTAACACTTATTGGACTAATTATGTGTCTGAAAAAATGTACTGGCATTATATTGTATTTCAAGGTAAATGACACCGTGACCAGGAAACGTCTCAGTCCTTACATTGGTCCTTCCTCCTCCACCCGAGTTCATCATGGTGTACAGGTTTTCACTCGAATTGTTGGAGTCTGAAAGGAGACGTTACCTGTTAGCAAATTGTCGCTGTGTTTTTAATTAGTGCTAATTTGCTAACTAGTGTTCAGGAGTGATTAGTGAAAGTGACAAACACCTGCAGGGCTTGGGACAATTCCTGGGGTTCCTGGGGGTCCACCTCCCTGAGGTCCCTACAGAAAACAGCAAAAAGGTTTAGTTCACGTCCAAAAACCCTGAACACATTTAATGAAAATAAAGTGTGCAAAAAAGTAGCTTCTATTTGACACACAAGAAAATGAACACATGATTTGTTTTGGATAAAGAGACAGTATTAAAATATTACACTAAACTGTAAACCTTCATCCCAGTGACAGGAGTTAAATCCTGAGTGGTGTGTGTGTGTGTGTGTGTGTGTGAGACAGTCACTAACTGAGGCAATAGCTGCTGTACTTACCCCATATGCACCAGGAGATGGGGAGGAGTACGGCATCTGAGACAGAGAGGCAGGCAGGCAGACAGACAGACAGAGAGGCAGACAGACAGACAGGCAGGCAGGCAGACAGAGAGGCAGACAGACAGACAGGCAGACTCTTATTTTGTGTTTACATTCAGATCATAACCCTAACTGAATTCATATACAACATAATTTGTAAAATCTAACCACAACACGACAAAGAAAACCCTCCCTGATCTGAATGCCCCCCCTTGGGCTCTTGGGGTAATCGTATTTAGTTTTGGGTGAATACATTTTCATATTAAATCAGATCCATGTAATAAAGAACAGAAGCTTTACCACACACACGTCACTGTGACTCTGACTCAGCAGTGTATTCACTGCTTTGTGTACTTACATCACAGTAGTGTGTTGACATGTAATGCCCTGGTGTGTACTTATTGTCTAGCAGTTATATCACAGTAGTTGACATGTAATGCCCTGGTGTGTACTTATATCACAGTAGTTGACATGTAATGCCCTGGTGTCTACTTTAATACTAAAACATTACTGTAACACAGCTATACAGGTGAATTACAGCATTATAACAACAGCTAATATTCAGTGTTTAAAGCTAATATTAAACATCAGCAGGGAGATCCTATTAAAGTACAACAGGAGGCAGACTCACATTGTTAGCATTGGGATTTGGCCAGGGTGGTCTGCCATTCCCCGGACCCCTGAAACACATCATCATGAAGGTGAAAGATGATCACTATGATGACATTTAGTCACCATTTTAAACCAGAAAAAGATTGACAGACAAAATCCAGTTTCCTTACATAGCGACTCCTGGCATTCCAGGACCCATGGAGTTGTGTGGGGGTCTCATCCCTCCGCCGAAATTCTGCAGGAGAAATGTTCAGCATATTTAAAGGAATGTATGAGGAAGGGATTTGAACCAATGCTTAACTTGTGTCCTGAAACATACCACATTCATACTGAGGCTCTTATTGTAGTGTGTGCAGAATTAAGGGAACGTCCACAGTAAACTGAATGTTCTGAGTATATTTATGGCTATAAAGGGGACAGGGGATAGTCAGAGGAGAAAAGCCATGCTGGTGTTACCTGGGGTCCGGGGCCCATAGGTCCCATTCCTCTAGGAACATTCATTCTTTGCATCGGTCCTAGATAAATGAAGTAAATTAGATTAAGATTAGAAAACACTGATGTTAAGGACAATGTGTGTGTGTGTGTGTGTGTGTGTGTGTGTGTGTGTGTGTGTGTGTGTGTGTGAGAGAGAGAGAGAACACACTCACCCTGAAGGCGAGGGTCCATATTAGGGAGCATAGGCTGAGCTGCAGGGACGCCACCTGGAGGCTTCAGAAGGAAACAACACGTCACTCATGAGGGCCCGAGCACACATTGGCCATTTGGGGCCCCTTAACATGCTCGAACTCTTGATTTGACACACACGTCAGAGTCGGGCGACACTAGGCTCGGGCAAAGGCTGGAATACGGGCGTGGCAGGGGGGCTCTGTAGCGCCCCCTGTAATGCAAAAACAAACATTTGTGCACAGATCGGGCAATTATGTACGCACATGTACGAGAGTCGGGACGCATATAGATCTCATCGACCCCAACAACTTTCGTGCTCTAAACTATTAGCTCCGCCCAACAGGAAGTCGGCCATTTTGGATTGTTTTATAAGTGCATGTGGTGAACTTTTAAATACTCCTCCTAGGGAATTCATGCGATTGACACCAAACGTGGTGAACACGATGCCGAGACGTCGCACTTGCTAAATTCCGAAGGGATTATTGATATCTCGAACGGTGCTGCCATGGCGAGGGGACGAATTTATGGCGAATTCAGAGAATGCTTAATCTCGCTGTGCTTATTGTGAGTCCCGGGTATAGCGCCACCAACAGGCCCCAGGAAGTGTGTCAGTCACAAAGGTGGATTTTTTCACAGTTGCATGCAATGAACTTTTAAATACTCCTCCTAGAGGATTCATGCGATTGAATCCAACGGTGGTGAACACGATGCCGACATACATCACATTTGTCGGCTGTTATGTGTGGACAAAAAAGGTCAGACAGGGGTGTGTCTCTTAAGTGGCTCACTAGCGCCCCCCGTTGTGTAAAATGTGGGGTTTCATTAACCTACAGTCCCCAAATGGGTCAGTAACAACATAAAATGGTCCACTGATATTTACCCACTTGCCCACCGTGCATTGTGTTCTGGGAGGCACCGTATAGCGATAAAAAAACAATCGAGGGCCGCCATCACTGCTTGTAGCTATATTTCAGTGTTGATTTTGTAAACATGGAAATTTACAGATGACAAAAATAGAAAACTACAGAGATTAATATTGTAATATATTAATATTATGAGATTATAAATATCATATTCTGGTGTGTTGTCTGCTACCGAACACATGTAGTAAACAATACAATGCTGGTAATAAATGTGTCAGCTTGCTTGAGCTTACCTGGTTGCCCATTCTGATTGGGGGTCTCGGACCTCCACCAAATCGAGGAGACATGAATGGCTAGAACAGAAGAATGCGGGTTAGATCCTGGTTCTTTAAACACCACACAAACAAACTTACAAACATAAGTAAGACTATTTCCTGAAAGCATCATCAGAGTTTAGAGGATTAAATGCTCATAGTGACATCTGACACCACTCTGCTTGCAGAAAAAGAGAAAGAAGAGAAAGAGAGAGAAAGAATAGGCAAAAAGAGAGCAGGTGGGAGGAGGAAATGTGCAGGGAGGAGCTACCTGGCCATGGGGTCCCATCATGCTGTTAGGAGGCTGAGCGTGAGGAGAAGACTGTGAGCCGGGGGGGCCCTGAGAGAGCGAGAAGGAGACAGACAGACAGTTACAGATAGACAGACCAACTGACAGACAGGGGTGGGGCTGTGGGGGCATTAGACTATTTGGGCAGATGGAGAAAGAAGCAGGATTTCAGCCTACAGGTGAAGTGAAAAATTACACATCGAAGCAAAAACACAGCAGCAGAAAGATTAACGTCCGCAGAAATAATAAACCAACATGTCTCTGCACACAGAACCTCCACCCTCTCACCTGATACACCTCCGCCCTCTCACCTGATACACCTCCACCCTCTCACCTGATGCACCTCCACCCTCTCACCTGATACACCTCCACCCTCTCACCTGATGCACCTCCACCCTCTCACCTGATGCACCTCCACCCTCTCACCTGATGCACCTCCACCCTCTCACCTGATGCACCTCCACCCTCTCACCTGATGCACCTCCACCCTCTCACCTGATACACCTCCACCCTCTCACCTGATGCACCTCCACCCTTTCACCTGATGCACCTCCACCCTCTCACCTGATACACCTGCTCTGTAAAACTGCAGTGTAAAGTGTGTGTCATACGTCACTGTACCACAGGTTACCGGTCAGAAACGCACACAAACTCTTAATTTATTTGGGACATCATGGGTCTTCATACGGCTTCATCGATCTTTATGAACCTTCACAGGGCTTTAAAGGTCTTCAGTGTATCTCAGAGCCTCTCACACAACATAACCAACATCTGGGATCTACTTTCAGTGGCAGAGCTGCTCATTGTCTCACTGAAGGCACTGGTGTTTTCCTCACAGCTGAACAGACCACTGAACATTAAGGTGAGTCCTGACACCACTGAACATTAAGGTGAGTCCTGACGCCACTGAACGTTAGGGTGAGTCCTGACACCACTGAACGTTAAGGTGAGTCCTGACACCACTGAACATTAAGGTGAGTCCTGACGCCACTG
This sequence comes from Tachysurus fulvidraco, assembly GCF_022655615.1. NCBI lineage: Eukaryota > Metazoa > Chordata > Actinopteri > Siluriformes > Bagridae > Tachysurus > Tachysurus fulvidraco. The sequence goes on from NC_062531.1 coordinate 8,372, forward strand.
AACGTTAAGGTGAGTCCTGACACCACTGAACGTTAAGGTGAGTCCTGACACCACTGAACGTTAAGGTGAGTCCTGACACCACTGAACGTTAAGGTGAGTCCTGACACCACTGAACGTTAGGGTGAGTCCTGACACCACTGAACGTTAGGGTGAGTCCTGACACCACTGAACGTTAAGGTGAGTCCTGACACCACTGAACGTTAAGGTGAGTCCTGACGCCACTGAACGTTAAGGTGAGTCCTGACGCCACTGAACGTTAAGGTGAGTCCTGACACCACTGAACGTTAAGGTGAGTCCTGACACCACTGAACGTTAAGGTGAGTCCTGACGCCACTGAACGTTAAGGTGAGTCCTGACGCCACTGAACGTTAAGGTGAGTCCTGACGCCACTGAACGTTAAGGTGAGTCCTGACACCACTGAACGTTAAGGTGAGTCCTGACGCCACTGAACGTTAAGGTGAGTCCTGACGCCACTGAACGTTAAGGTGAGTCCTGACGCCACTGAACGTTAAGGTGAGTCCTGACGCCACTGAACGTTAAGGTGAGTCCTGACACCACTGAACGTTAAGGTGAGTCCTGACACCACTGAACGTTAAGGTGAGTCCTGACACCACTGAACGTTAAGGTGAGTCCTGACGCCACTGAACATTAAGGTGAGTCCTGACGCCACTGAACGTTAAGGTGAGTCCTGACGCCACTGAACGTTAAGGTGAGTCCTGACACCACTGAACGTTAGGGTGAGTCCTGACACCACTGAACGTTAGGGTGAGTCCTGACACCACTGAACGTTAAGGTGAGTCCTGACACCACTGAACGTTAAGGTGAGTCCTGACACCACTGAACGTTAAGGTGAGTCCTGACACCACTGAACGTTAGGGTGAGTCCTGACACCACTGAACGTTAAGGTGAGTCCTGACACCACTGAACGTTAAGGTGAGTCCTGACACCACTGAACGTTAAGGTGAGTCCTGACACCACTGAACGTTAAGGTGAGTCCTGACACCACTGAACGTTAAGGTGAGTCCTGACACCACTGAACGTTAGGGTGAGTCCTGACACCACTGAACGTTAAGGTGAGTCCTGACGCCACTCAAGTGTCATATAAACTCTGTAATTGAAGAGAAACAGGGTCAGAACACACATGTGTGGTTGATTAAGGCCTGGGGGATCAGATTGGACTCAAAATTGGGCTTGGAGCATCACCACAACTGGCAACTAGCAGACAAAAGCACATACAAATACAGAAAAAGCAAAGTCAAAAAAGGAAGTGCAAAAAACAACACAGCAAAATTCTTAACCACAAAACCAAGAAACGTCACGAAGCATCAGGGGCTCAGAGGTGGCTCAAGGCTGATGATCAGGGCTCAAGCCCCAGCACTGCCACTGTTGGGCCCTTAAACAAGGCCCTTAACACTTACTGCTCCAGGGCCACTGTATCATGGCTGACCCTGTGCCCTGACCCAAACCTCCAAAGTTGGGATATGCGACGAAAGAATTTCACTTTAATGTAACGTGACAAAAGTAAAGGTTTTTTTAAGCCTAGCGGTTAAGGTGTTGGACTACTGATCAGTTACGGCTTTTGGCAGACAGCCTCATCTACAGGGACGTACAAAAGTGCTTAAGTCTCGATGATTCCACACTAACACTGGTTCACTTGGGAGTCTTTCCACCAGAAAGACCCGGGTGCTGGTTCAGAGCTGGTGCTTCTGCGAAGAAGCTAAGAACCGGTTTGCCTTTGCATCGGTTAGAGAGCGTCACAGTGCCGAGTCTAACGTCACTGTGTACGTGTCATGTTACACAGCAGCATTAGTGCAGCAGCAAACACAACGTCACAAATGGCGGATGTTGCTTTACTGTTAATGCTCATGGCTTTGTGAACCTACATTAACAGCCAAATGCGGCTAATCATGACTTAAAATGGTGCTATTGATGTTCTCTCTTGTCTTGTTGGTCACAGGAACACCGCCAATAGAAACATATACCTCGAGTTCAAATGCCAGGTCCACCAACTGCTGGGCCCCTGTGCAAGGCCCTTAAGCCTTAATTTCTCAGTTGGATAAAATGTAAGTCACCCTGGCTTCACCCTCACCTCTCTAGTGTAAAACACTGTGCATTAAATGCTCATGTGTACCAACAACCTGAACAAGAACAAATCTGAAAGAAAACTGACTATATTTTATAGGACATCTCCATATCAGTGTGTAGATCAGATCGGGGATAAGCAGATTGTTAAATATAAAATCTAGCTGTGAACCTGAGATTAATGCTGAATACAAGCCCTTCATTTGCAGGGGCAGATTTTCACACTCAGACCTTCTGCTGAAATTCAGTTTAATGTGAATTTAAAGCAAAGCCGAACGTCAATCTTTCTACAGAGCGAATAATCTGCAGTCAGGATTAAAGATAAAAGAGAACTGTAAGAGAGAGAAAGAGAGATTGTGAGGACTTTGTGAGGATTGTGGTACCTGGAAGAATCCGGGGGGCATGGGACCACCAGGCATGCCATCTCCAGGGGGCATGTTCCCCATCACAGGGCTCGGAGCTGCAGCAGCGCTCTGCAAACACACAAATATATAAATAATCTGGACAAACAAAAAAAAAAGCCCACAGTGTCCCTTCATCCTGCAGGTATTAAACAGCAGAGACATATTCAGTGTTCGTTACAATAGTATTTCAGCATTAATATAAAAATGATATTTATATTATTATTATTATTATTAGTGATAATAATAATAATAATAATAATAGATATTATTATTATTATTAGTGATATTGTTATTATTATTATTAGTGATATTATTATTATTATTAGTGATATTATTATTATTATTATTAGTGATATTATTATTATTATTATTATTATTATTATTATTAGTGATATTATTATTAGTGATATTATTATTATTATTAGTGATATTATTATTATTATTAGTGATATTATTATTATTATTATTATTATTATTAGTGATATTATTATTATTATTATTATTATTAGTGATATTATTATTAGTGATATTATTATTATTATTAGTGATATTATTATTATTAGTGATATTGCCTCCCTCAGCTACAGGACAAACCCCAATCAGATCTATTGGTTATCATGGGCAGAGCTAATTTATGATGCACTGGGCTTTGCTGTAGTCATGGTTACCAGTCCCGTCTCCTCCCACAGTAGATGGTGTGTAAATACAGTAGGCAGAGGATCAGACACATTCACAAGCGGCAGGTTTTATTCGGCCTCACTCGGACTTTTGGTTCAAGATCATGGCAGGTTTTTTTTTTTTTGCTCCAGTTAAAGATTTGATAAGCGAATCTAATGAAGACCCCCCACCCCAACACACACACACACACACACACACACACACACACACACACACACACAGTAACGCAAAGCCTGTGTCTCTCCGCAGTCTGCTTTTTTGTTGCTTCCTGACAGCCATCAATCACTCCTTGCTCCACCCACTGCTTCCCCAGAGAGGGCCTCCTCCCATGAGGAAAAGCCTCAAGCTAACATTTCGCTTTAGAGGCTACAGACACCACCACAGCCTCCCCCATGCCCACCACAGCCTCCCCCATGCCCCCTACTACCGCCCCCACTGACCCTCCCCCTCCCCCAGTAAACAGCCAAGCCTAAACACGAGACACAGACAGGAACAAAAGCCAAGAACGACAGAGCGCCTACTCTGATCCTCTAAGTAATCGACCCTGCAACCCCCAAGCACCCCATTTACACCCCTTCCCCCAAACAGCCCCCATAACTCTGCCATGCAAATCAAGCTAGAAACAATAATAAATATCAGTGATTTGGTCATGCCACTTTTAACTGTGCACACTTTACAATTAATATGACTTATGTGATATCTCTCTCTCTCTTTTACACACACACACACACACACACACCTCTCACCTTCAGCATGTTAATACACTTCAGGAAACTGATCAATTGAAATTCTTCCTCTAGACTAATAACTTGTACACGATTTTTTTTATATTAATCCATCATGCAGCAGCTCACTAACAAAATAGGGAAGAAGAAAATTCTCATTTTACATTTTTATAAAATGCTAGTAAATATTTATTTGTCTATTGACTATTTTTATGAATGTGATGAAACACTGTGTCTCTCTGAGCTCTTATGTGATTAACAGTGTACACTGAATAACCAGATTACAGGCCTGAACACAAGGCCAGAGCTTGTGGATATTCTGCTGTCCAAATCATATAAAAGAGCCGATTATTAGCGTAAAGAAAAACCCGCTCAGCTTCTTCATTGGCAGCAACTCACAAGCCGATTCCTGTTCGGTCAGATCTGTAATCAAAACCACGCTCAAGTCGAGTCCCGTCAGAGCTGTGAGGTGGTCAGATGGTCGACGGCTCCACAGGCCACCGGTCGTCCAAGACAAATCAATCTTATTTGCATAAGTACACTTGAGTTCATTGAGTTGTTTTTACAGACTTCATGGAACACCTCACACTCATTTAGAGGACATAAAGATTAGTGTTCATTTGTCTTCAGATAATTCAACATTTATTTCAGTTTCTGGACGAAAAAACTTTCACTAAAAAATATTACACAGAAATATCGAGTTAATCCACAGAGAAAACCAAAGCCAACAGAATAACACACACACACGAGCCGTGACATCACTGATCACCACACACACACACACACGAGCCGTGACATCACTGATCACCACACACACGAGCCGTGACATCACTGATCACCACACACACACGAGCCGTGACATCACTGATCACCACACACACACGAGCCGTGACATCACTGATCACCACACACACACGAGCCGTGACATCACTGATCAACACACACACGAGCCGTGACATCACTGGTCACCACACACACATGAGCCGTGACATCACTGATCACCACACACACACGAGCCGTGACATCACTGATCACCACACACACACGAGCCGTGACATCACTGATCACCACACACACACGAGCCGTGACATCACTGATCACCACACACACACGAGCCGTGACATCACTGATCACCACACACACACGAGCCGTGACATCACTGATCACCACACACACCAATGATGATCTTTAGCAGAAACTAATACATTTAATTTTAATGTACACAAAATATAAAAATGATCTTTTCCAGCTCTCAGCACATGACAAACACTTGTGCTGTGTGACATCACATCTATCTAATGTTTATAAAAGACTTTCTCTTACAAACACTGAGCACTGAACATAACTACATGCAGGACATTTTTACTTTATCATTCTTTTTTATATTAGAAATAAAAGATCTTAAATCTTCTTCTACTTTGACCTTTTCCCGTTAGGGTCACCACAGAGAATTGTCCTCTAACTCCATCACCTTCATGTCCTCATTTAACACATCCATACATCTCCTCTGTCCTTCCTCTTGTCCTCTGACCTGCAGCTCCATCTCCAACATCCTTCTACCAATATAACATCTCCCTCCTCTGTACATGTCCAAACCATCTCACCTCAATCATATCTTAAATAAATAAATAAATAAATAAATAAAATCTATTAACCTTCAAGAGAAGAGTTTAGTTATTAAAACAACACACACCATCTGTGTGAACATTTTCAGTGCATTTTGCTAGAATGTGCAAACCAGCTCAGTGGTACATAAAACACCACCACACTGTGAGGCCCTGTGTGTGTGTGTGTGTGTGTGTGTGTGTGTGTGTGTGTGTAGGAAATAAAATACCTATACTTACATAGTCATGAAAAGCCTTGGCTTCACTTGAATGTTCACAGGAGTCTCTCCGCTCTGGTGCGGCACAATACAGATCCCAGAACACACTTCAGGGAAAACACACAGACAAGTAAACACATCAAATGGGAACACCAAAACAACACACACACACACACACACACACACACACACACACACACACACTCACCACCACCAGGAGTGCAGGAACCCAGGTGGATCCCCCAGAGTGATGTTCTTCTCCCATCGAATCTGAAGATTAAACATTCGACAACAGGGTGAAAGGTCACAATATCACACACACACACACACACAACACTTAACATTAAACAGGAGAACAGCACACTAACACACAATCAACACACAAACACAGCTCACCTCTGACAGGAAGGTCTGAGCAGACTTCTGTGCACCAATGTGGAGCAAATACTCGTAAACATACAGAGCCAGCCTGCAACACACACACACACACGCATACACGCACACACACACACACACACGCATACACGCACACACACGCATACACGCACACGCATACACACACACACACACAGAGGCATTAGCATAACCGTAATAAAGAGAAATGATCAAAGTATTAGCATTCGTGATGTTCTAATTAGCAGGTATTAGCTTCCCTCATTATCGCCCTAATAATAGCCATTAATTATAAATATTAATATTAATGTCTACAGAAAACACCGTCAGTAGGTTTGGGGTTAGTAATGTGTGCAAAACAGGGAATATAAAACATCTGCAGTTTAATTTCACATGTAAACATCATGATTAACATTTACACAGACACACACAGAGAGACAGACACACACACAGAGACACACACACACAGAAACACACACACACAGAAACACACACACACAGAGACACACACACACACACACAGAG
>NC_062531.1:17500-27500 GCF_022655615.1 Tachysurus fulvidraco
CCCATTCCAGACTGTGGTACAGTTGGTCAGGATTCTCTCAATCACACAGAAAACTTAATTATGGAATTAGATCTATGCACAGGCCTGCAGTCATAAGTAAAGAGGGAATAGAGGAATGGGCTCAGCTCACAGCCCTGTGGTACACCTGTGTTAAGGGTGATGGTGGCAGAGCGGATATGGCCTGATCCAACATGCTGGGGTCTGTTGGTGTTGATGCCTATATCTTTTGGTAATTAACTTGGAAGGAATGAAGGTATTAAATGCTGAGCTAAAATCCACAAACAACATTCTTGTATATGTGGTATTATTGTCCAGGTGAGTGAGCACAGAGGGTCCAATATGGGTGGAAGGCAGTTTTTTAGGTGGTCCAAGGACCAGTCGCTCAAAGCACTTTATGATAATGAGTGTGAGTGCTACTGGACAGTAGCCGATCAGGCACATCGGGCTGGAGCGTTTCGGGAACTGGGACAATGGAGGTGGATTTGAAGCATAAGAGTCGCTAGGGCAAGGAACAGGTTGAAGATGTTTATAAAAAACCTTGCAAGCTGTTCTGCACATGTTCTAAGCACACGCCAAGGGGTCCAGCAGTCTTGATCCTGTGAGGGGCTGGAGGGTTTCAGAGGGGCTGGTTTTAGTGTCAGTCTCTCTGTTGTTACTGTTGAAGCGAGCATAAAAGTCATGAATGAGTCATCTCAAGAATGAAACTGTTGATGGGCGTTAGTTGCTGGGCTTAGAGGACATTCGGGTGGGGTAGTTGGAGAAGTTTTCCTTCTACCTTTAGCTTATAGCAATGCTTGGCCTTTTTGATGCCCCTCCCCAGGTTTCCTCTGCATGTGTTATAGGCCTGTGGATCACCTGATCTGAAGGCAGATCTTATATATTTAAAGTATATAATATGAAGATTTTCTCCCAGAATTATCATATTCATATCATTTAAAGCCAGGGTTTGTGAATGGAGAGCAGAGCTGGGAAAAGTGAGTGGTAAGAATCCCACACCTGTGCAAAAACCTATCACTGTGTTTCACTGAGCAGTGGCCAGGATAAAGGGGGCAGAGACAAAAGAGAGGAGAAAAAGAAGCAGCAGAGAGCTGTGTGTTTGCATGTGTGAGATAAAAATGCTGCAAAGTGATTAGTAAACAAATTAAGAATCTGTTTAAGTTATCATAAGCCTGCCTCACAACTCATCTTTCCAAACACAACTAATGAAAGTGTTACACTGAGCCTGAAACCTGGGTCATGGGTCATGGATGCTTAGTTTCCCTGAGATTGTCAAGTGATTTCAGGCCCTGCTCCAAGCTCAGGCAAAGGACCAACAGCTGCTGCTGAGCTCGTTCCCACCGGCATGGCCATACCTCACATAACGCTTGTAAATATGGGTCTGCTGTCATCCAACAGGTCCAGGACACCTGTAAAAAGTGGCTGGTGGTAAAGCAGCACAGTGCTGAGGGTGAGCCTATGTCCAGGGTTGCAATGTAGCTAATGAATCTCTCTCTCTCTCTCTCTCTCTCTCTCTCTCTCTCTCTCTCTCTCTCTCTCTCTCTCTCTCTCTCTCTCTCTCTCTCTCTCTCTTTCTTTTCCCCCTTCCCAGTCCATACCTCCCTCATCCCTGGACCACAGAAACAGGCACCTGGTTTCCTGGTCCCAGTGTTTCCTTAACTGGGAGAAGATAGATAACGAATAATAGCTGTCTATTCACAGATTAATCAGCACTTTTTTTTATTCTTTAGGTATACTGCTAATTATCTGTGTGTGTGTGTGTGTGTGTGTGTGTGTGTGTGTGTGTGTGTGTGTGTGTGTGTGTGTGTGTGTGTGTACATGCTTGTACATGTGTTATATAGTTTTTGTGTTTGGAGTTGAAAAGTGCTCAGGTGGAACATGAAACGTTGCATTATTCTTTAATTAAATCCGACACACATGCTCTCTTACCTTATTGTTGATGATATCATGTTTATTTGACATTTCTGAGGTAAAGATTTAAAAATATTTCTATTAAACTCTATAATTATACACTCTTTACTTCCACATTCACTGTGAGAGTCCCTGAAGTGGAGTAGATTATCTTTTCACACTCACAGGTGTCGCTCAAGTGTGTGTCTGTATTTGCGTGTGTGCGGGGGAGGGGGGGGTATTTCAGAGTGAAACACTGATTGATAGAGTGTTGTGATGAAGTGGATTTACTGTTACCACACTGGGATTGATTAGTTTCCTATACCAAGTGCAACACATCCCCAATTGTGTTTTTTCTTTTTATACTGCATTAATTACCCAACAATTACAAATGATTATTTATTAATGAAAGATGTTTTACATTCAATGTTATAGAACATTGTTGAAAACACATTATTTCCCTGTGTTAATAATCTTCTCTCGGGGCTATTATGCTGTATGGTGCCCTTATACATGTACTATCATGTCCCTTATACTCATGCTGTCATAGCTGGAGTTAGTTCCTGCTTCTATGTACAGTTTACATTCTGTCAAACTAATTTAAGGCAAGTCATGATCTCTTATCTCTGTCTCCATCTCTCGTTCAAGCAGCATATTTCTCCTGCCTGGTGAGATGTTGGTGACATTTACTGCAGATTCAAGCCATTTTATTTACCTCTCTAAACCGGTTCTGAAGCAGCTAAAAACCTCACCAGCAGGAGCCACCTCTGCTCTTCAGGACATGTTCAAGGAGGTTGCAACCAATTGTGATTCCATCAACTTGGACAAATACACAACATCAGTGACCAGCTACAGTAAATCAGCAAGTGCACTGATGACATGACTGATTCCAAAACCTTAACTACAAGCTTCCTTCAAAATGTGTTAATGATGGTGACACTGTTGGCTCCCTTCCAGATGCCCTGAACAGAAGCTTTGCTCGGTTTGAGGTGCAGAATGACGTGATGGCGAGGAAGGCCACCTCTCCTCCCAACAACCAGTTCTGCTTTGTGTAGCACCGTAGTCCTCCTGATAAACTGGTGTTTGAATGTTTGTGAACCCTTTAGAAATTCCCATATTTCCACATCATTGTGATTCAAAATATCATCAGATATTTTAAGTCCTCAAAGTACACAAAGTGAACACAAACAAACAACGAGCCAACAAAATTATACTTCATTTAATTATTGAGAAAAATGATCCAGCTTTACGTATCTGTGATCTTTTCAGTATCTGTTGTGAGCCCAAGCTTCTGCAGCAAGAACTGTAAGTAAAGTTTCCATTAACTTTTGATCCGTTCTGCACAACAGCTTAGAAGAATTTTATCTTTTTTTTTTTTTACAGAAACATTTTCCTGAATAAAAAAAAAAACAAGTATAATATATTTGTCTGATTGAGTTCATTCAATGTTGTCTGCTTTTGGGACTTGAGTGAAAATCTGGGGTCATATTTATGCAGAAATATAAAAATTTCTAAAGGGTTCACAAATTTGTGATATATGGATGAAATATATGTATATATGGATGAAATTACAATAACAGCCTTGTTACTTGAATTGATCCTGACCTCCTGCCTTCTGAACCTCCCAATCCATCTTGATGCTTTAGTTCTGTTTGGGACTGAATGCACATCTCTCTCTGCTGACGATGTTCCCACTTGGATAGCCCAAAGTTTGGGATGAATGGTACTACACAGATACCCTAAATATTGTTGTGTATGGTCTCACTTGGACAGCCCAAACTTACTGAAGGCAGATTATTCATTATTTAATATTCTCATTCATTATTAAGTGAAAACATCACCTGGACATCTAATGAAAACTAAACCATCATGAAGAAGATGGTGGCAAGGATTTAGAATTCTGATTGGTTTGATGTATTTGAAATACTTTATTAACTTTAACAATGAATCTTAAATCATCGTCCTTTTTATTTTACACTTTGAAGTGTCCCCGATGATTAGCTATATACAACATGCAGCTGCTTTAAATAACGGTTTGACACATGATTTCACATCAGTGAGGAAAAAGGACAGATCTGCCCTTCTACACTCGAGCAGGTACTGTTATCTGTAACGAAGAGTCGTAAGGCGGATGATCCATGTGCAGCTTTTAATAAAGACAAACCCGTAGTCATACAGGCAAGGTCAGGGCAGGTAAACACAATGTCAGAGAACAGGCAGAAATCGGAAACAGTAAGACAGGCAGAAGGTCGGGGCAGGCAGCAAACAATCACAAAACGAAAACACAGAAGCAGAAACCAGAACAGAGAAAACACGGGAATTGCTCAGAATGATTGCCGGAACAAATCAAGACTTCACACTGGTGTCAAGTTCACGTTCAGTCTTTATAGGAAGCGGTTGATGAGGAACAGGTGGTGGAGTAATCAAAGTCAGTGGTGGATTCTGGGAGGTGTAGTCTGGGAGAGCTAGTATTCTGGAGAGGCTTGTAGGTGTTGGTGTTCGGTGGCGTGGGCGGTGCGCTGACCGTGACAGTTGTCTTTCACAGCTTTTTTAGCTTTTTTAAATTTGCTGATCCCAAAGTCTTCTAATTTGTCAGTGTGATATATTTCCCCATATATCTCCCCATGCTGTGATATATTTCCCCATATATTTCCCCATGCTGTGATATATTTCCCCATGCTGTGATATATTTCCCCATGCTGTGATATATTTCCTCATATATTTCCACATGCTACAGCCAGCATTTCCATGATGTTCCGTGTTCTGCTGTGTGATTCTGCTGAACTGTTTTTAGTCGCTGTTGCTGTTTAGTTTTCACCTGAGGATTTCATGCGCTGTTCACTTTATGAACTGGCTGTTGCTAAGAAACTAGCTATAAGATTCTATTCTTCTTCATATATCTCAGCTTGCTAAATGGTTGGGGTCAGAGCAAAGGGTCAACTGTGTACAGTCACCTGGAGCAGAGAGGTTTAAGGGCCGTGTATAGGGCCGTAAGTACTGTTGCTTGAACACTAAGCTTGTGATCAGTAACTCAGGGCTTTAACCACTGAGCCATTACCGTGTTGTGATTATAAGGAATGATCAGTGATCAGCTTCTAGCATGAAGTAGAGAATATCAAGATGTTTCAGTTTCTGGGACGGGACTTCTGTCCGATCAACACTTCTGTCCGATCAACACTTCTGTCCGATCAACACTTCTGTCTGATCAACACTTCTGTCCGATCAACACTTCTGTCTGATCAACACTTCTGTCCGATCAACACTTCTGTCCGATCAACACTTCTGTCTGATCAACACTTCTGTCCGATCAACACTTCTGTCTGATCAACACTTCTGTCCGATCAACACTTCTGTCTGATCAACACTTCTGTCCGATCAACACTTCTGTCCGATCAACACTTCTGTCCGATCAACACTTCTGAAAAATCCGATTGGAGAATTCAACATGATAAATCATGTGGTATAAATTCAAAATTGCTGATGTGTAATAAATAATATGGAAATTTCTTCTATATTTTTTCCCCACAATATTTCAGATTTGATGAGATATACACCTATGAATCAATGAAGGAGCATTTTTACATGATTAGATTATTTAAATGATTTATTAAAAATGAATGATCAGTGTATATTGTACTTTATTTAAACAAACATGTTGTGAAGTCACGTATCTTAAAGCTAGCTTTAGGAAATAATCGTTTTCCTGAACTCTCATTCACTTCAGAATTTAAACAATTAAACAGTTTTTTTACAAGCTTTCACGCTACTTCAGCCACCTCATTTAGGCCATTGGTTCTGATGAAAGTATAAATTTTTATCAAGCTATTCATTCAATAATAAGTGGAATCACAATATTACTGCAGTAAAAATATGACATATCCGAATGCTCATCTCAGTGAGGAGAACTGGGTTATGTGTATTTTGGTGACATCACACACAGGTATCCATTTGCCTCCAAAAGTAATGGCATCCTATTCTAGCATAAGACGTTTCTTACACTTGCTTTGTCATCCCAAGGTCAACTTTTGTCTCAACAAGCTTTAAAAATCTGGTTTTATGACCATTGTGTTTAGCACTTCTGTCTCCTGTAAGTCTACCTCGTATCGGCTGGATTTCAGCCGGTTTGTAATGTGAGGTTTGATTGATGTCTGTGAGCTGCTGAAATGGGAGAGAGTTTATGGATGTCCAGGACATCATTGGTTTACTCTGCTGCCTGTAAGGAAGAAAAGAGAAACAATAATACTGGAATAACTAAAATAAATGAATTACAGCCATTATATATATATATACTGTATATAATAACTGTGTGTTTACAGAATTGTAAACATCATACTGTGTGTTGCATACAGTGTTAAATAGCATCAGTGCCTGAAACTCTGGCCGTACATTTCAGTGCTCTCCAGGAATATAAGACACCTTAATTGTTCTGCAGGTGTGTAAGTTACTGTACCTGTTCTCCAGGTGTCTCTGCACAGCCTGCAAGCCAGCGTTCTGTGTAGCGATTCGCCGTCTCCTCTCATGCAGAGTCTTATCGAGTTTGTGCTCTGTGTAGTGTTTACTAAAGGCTTTAGACAAAGCACCATGCTGTCGGCTGAAGCGCTTCACTGCCTCCTGCTCCATCATGTTCATCTGCTTCTCCACCAAAAACCTGCGGTACTTCTGATGAACTAGCTGCACCTCCTGCTCCTGTTTGGCTGTCTGCAGTTTGAGTGTTGTCTCCAGTTTGTCTTGCTCCCACTTCTGTCTCTGTAGCGCCTCTCTCCTTTGAGCAGCCATGAATCCTTCACGACGACCTCGTGCTTCATCACGTTGATCCTGTACCTTCATCACTCGCTGGGCTCGCTCCCTCAGACTCTCTTCCTTCTCTCTCTCCTTATATGCCCTGTCTGTGGGTTGGATTGTGGTAGGCTTTAGGTACTTATGGAATCGGCGATTGAGGTGTTTCTCTGCAGTGATGTTAGGTGGGCGTGGCCATGGGGCAGTGGGACGGTCGGATTTCTGTTTGTGGAAATGAATGATACCATCCCGGATGTCCTGCCCGTCCCTTTTTCTAGATATCAGCATGTCTTCAAAAGGCTTGGACAAATACGTCATGGCCTTACAGCCAAACAGACAATAAGTTTTCAACCCCATCATCTCACCAGGATGTTCATCCAGAAAGCTTATATCTGGATTTTGACAACACAATGTCTAAATTAATTAACTTTTTTGATATCATGATAAATGCTAGAGATGTATGTATGTACTGCAATGTTATATTTTTATTAGAATTCTTTTTTCTGTTTTTTTTTTCTATCTCTGTGTCTTGTTAAGTTTCTTCCTTTCATACAACACCTACAAACTGAGAGGACAAAAGCCAACAGGTCCTTTCTCTGGAACACTTTTTTACATACAGCATAACACACTTGTAAGTTAAGTCTGTGACTCCACAATCTCCACACTATCGCGCTGATGCTTTTTTGCTGCACCAGTTAGAAAACCCAAAAATGTGTTTAGAATTTTAATTTAAATTAAAATCTAAATCTCCATCTGTATTTACTTTTATTAAACATCATCAGTATCACTTCACTGATTATTATTACAGCTGAACAGGAACAAGATGTGGACAGAACAGTCAAAGATAGAAAAGTACATTTACAGACAGGGTTTATTGTGCCATTAAATATAAAAATATAGTGTTTGTTTTGGTATATAATGGTACTCACTGAGATTGTTTCCATGGTTATGTGGCTGAGGAGTGTTACAAGGTGGTTTGATGTCCGTCAGGTTCTTGCTGTGGAAAGATCTAATGCTCAACATGTCCTTCTGTAGCTGTAGATGGAATGTAGGAGAAGGACAGGATCTCTGACTTAGAGCTACTGAAATGAAAGCAATATCATGAAGACACCCACACACATACTCTCTCTCTCTCTCTCTCTCTCTCTCTCTCTCTCTCTCTCTCTTTCCTCTCTCTCACACACACACTCTTCCCTCTCTCTCACACACTTCCAAAATGTGAGGATCACTCCTAATCCAAGATCTTCTGCTGATGTCCCATACTGAACTCACTGAAGTCACATTCCTCACTAGCGTTTTTAGAGGAACAGGTGCTCCACACAATCTGCCACACAATCACAATTGGATTAAATATACAACAGCTGTGTTTACTTGTATAGCACTTTTTACAATTGACATTGTCTCAAAGCAGCTTTACAGAACATAAACTGTGTGTGTGTATATGTGTGTGTGTGTGTGTGTGTGTGTGTGTGTGTGTGTGTGTGTGTGTGTGTGTGTGTGTGTGTGTGTGTGTGTACATAATTTTGTGTACTTACCCCAGATGTTTCCTGGTCAAATGGCCTCTAATCCACTTCTGTATGATGAGTGTTGGAGAAAATGAGGCTTGGACTCTATTTATTTCTGAAATTATTCGATGCAGTGCTTTAATTTCATCTGACTGCTGAAATAAAAAGACTCCTGTTAGTCTCAGTGATGGAGGCATGGATGTTCTTTCCTAATGCCTGAAATGTTTTGTACAGAATTTCAACAACCAGATAACAGACAGTCATATAACAAACATATAACAGACACAAAGATAACAGACACACAAGTAAATATATAACAGACACATAACAGACAGTCATATAACAAACATATAAAAGACACACAGATAACAGACACACAGATCACAGACACACAGATAACAGACACACACACAGATAACAGACACACACAGGTCACAGACACACAGATAACAGACACATAACAGACACACAGATAACAGACACACAGATAACAAACACACAGATAACATACACACAGATAACATACACACACAGATAACAGACACACACAGATAACAGACACACACAGATAACAGACACAGATAACAGACACACAGATAACAGACACACAGATAACATACACACACAGATAACAGACACACAGATAACAGACACACAGATAACATACACACACAGATAACAAACACACAGATAACAGACACACACAGATAACATACACACACAGATAACAGACACACAGATCACAGACACACAGATAACAGACACACAGATAACAGACACACAGATAACAGACACACAGATAACAGACACACAGATCACAGACACACAGATAACAGACACACAGATAACAGACACACACATATAACAGACACACAGATAACAGACACACACATATAACAGACACACAGATAACAGACACACACACACATATAACAGACACACACAGATAACAAACACACAGATAACAAACATATAACAGACACATAACAGACACTCAGATAACAAACATATAACAGACACACAGATAACAGACACACAGATAACATACACATAACAGACACACAGATAACATACACACACAGATAACAGACACACAGATCACAGACACACAGATAACAGACACACAGATAACAGACACACAGATAACAGACACACAGATCACAGACACACAGATAACAGACACACAGATAACAGACACACAGATCACAGACACACAGATAACAGACACACAGATAACAGACACACACAGATAACAGACACACAGATCACAGACACACAGATAACAGACACACAGATAACAGACACACAGATAACAGACACACACATATAACAGACACACAGATAACAGACACACACATATAACAGACACACAGATCACAGACACACAGATAACAGACACACAGATAACAGACACACACATATAACAGACACACAGATAACAGACACACAGATAACAGACACACACATATAACAGACACACAGATAACAGACACACACACACATATAACAGACACACACAGATAACAAACACACAGATAACAAACATATAACAGACACATAACAGACACTCAGATAACAAACATATAACAGACACACAGATAACAGACACACAGATAACATACACATAACAGACACACAGATAACAGACACACAGATAACAGACACACAGATAACATACACATAACAGACACACAGATAACAGACACACAGATAACAGACACACAGATAACAGACACACACAGATAACAGACACACAGATAACAGACACACAGATGACATACACATAACAGACACACAGATCACAGACACACAGATAACAGACACACACAGAT
>NC_062531.1:35000-50000 GCF_022655615.1 Tachysurus fulvidraco
GATCTCTGAAAGCAATATCAATATGCACCTAAATGGAGCACATTTATTGCATTAAGTTTTTCTGTGTGTCTGTTTCAGAATTTAAAGCTTTCTTATCTGATGATGTTTCTAAATCTGATCTTAATCTATCAATATTGTAAAAAATGTGGGAATTAAAAGAATAAAATTATATTCCGAATCATCTGATTATAAACACACCCTTAGAATAACATCATAAGTTTTAGAAATTATTTAATGTTCTTCAAATGTTTTCTATTTTAGAGCTGTATTACTGCTCATGCACACATGCCTACACACACTTATTGTGCCTACACAGTACACACTACATTACACTACCCCACAGTACACTTTACTGCTCATGCACACATGCCTACACACACTTATTGTGCCTACACAGTACACATTACACTACACTACCCTACAGTACACATTACTGCTCATGCACACATGCCTACACACACTTATTGTCTCTAACAGATCAGTGAGGTCGGTTCTTTTGTTTTTCTTTTACACTGAAGGCATTTGGGCTTGAGATCAACTGACAAATGTGAAGCTTTAATTTCCTGATATTTACAAACATGGACTTTTGTTGAGCTTTAAGTATTAGCACAATTAGCATTAAAGAATATTACTGTTATAACTACATCAACCCGATGACCCACTGAGACCAAACTGCTGCAATTTGCTGCCACCATCACGAGCTGCATCATCAGTGAAGATTAGTGAGTCTGTTTCAGAAGCAGCCATGAAAGGACAATGATGTCCCCTGTGTGACACCACCACCATATTTCACGGATGAACTCCGGTGTCTTGGATCATGAGCAGATCTTTTCATCAGGACCCAACTGGGAAACAACAAAAAATGTGTTCAAATATTTTTACTAATTTGGAAAAAAAGGGTTTAAACTAATGCCATGTTCCTAATTTTTAAAACATCTAGATGTAAATATCAGGAAATGAAGCTAAAATTCTGATCAAAATCATATTCAACTTTTGATCATTTGAAGTCTAGTCTTTAAAGCAAAAACAAAAGAACTCGACTTTCTGTTCTAGTACTTTCAGAGGGGACTGTACACACACACACACATATACACACACACACACACAACACAACACACACACATACACACACAAAGCTTTATCTGTGTTCAGCTGTCACACATTCCTCCCATAGCTGCTGTTTATTTTTATCAGGAAGGTGGTGTTCCTCTGCTTCATCTTGCCTGCACTGTGTAAGCAGGAGCGTTTATTCAGGTAATACTGTAGTGTTAGTGGTGTTTATCACAGGGACATTACAGTGTTCAGTACGGAGCGGTGATCATCGAAACAGCGTGATGGGAAATTATAAATCCAGACCTACACAGACATGTACAGGTAATAACTATGAACCTCTAAACTGCTTATGACTTTGTTCAGTGATTATAACAGTTTTCAGTATTTGTAACAGTGTCTAGTGTTTGTGTACAGTGATTATAACAGATGTTGGTGTTTGTAACAGTGTCTAGTGTTTGTGTAGTGATTATAACAGATGTTGGTGTTTGTAACGGTGTACAGGTTTGTAAATGTTTTCAGAAGAAGAAACCTTTATTTGTCATATAAACATTACATCACATTGAAATTTTGTCACATATGATGCAGTGCTCTGCCGGACAGAGTGCGACATGCTCAAGGGCTCAGCTGGCAGCACATTAATGTTGGAGCTTAAACTCATAACCTTCTGTTAAATAATCAAGAACCTTACTACCTACCCTACCCTCAACTACACCACAATACCCTGCACTACAATACACTACCCCACAGTACCACATAACACTACAATACCCCACAGTACCACATTACACTACACTACCCCACAGTACCACATTACACTACCCTACAGTACCACATTACACTACACTACCCTACAGTACCACATAACACTACAATACCCCACAGTACCACATTACACTACCCCACAGTACCACATTACACTACACTACCCTACAGTACCACATTACACTACACTACCCTACACTACCACATTACACTACACTACCCTACAGTACCACATAACACTACAATACCCC
This sequence comes from Tachysurus fulvidraco, assembly GCF_022655615.1. Classification (NCBI taxonomy): domain Eukaryota; kingdom Metazoa; phylum Chordata; class Actinopteri; order Siluriformes; family Bagridae; genus Tachysurus; species Tachysurus fulvidraco. The sequence goes on from NC_062531.1 coordinate 37,067, forward strand.
ACAGTACCACATTACACTACCCCACAGTACCACATTACACTACACTACCCTGTGACAGTCGTCAGTATGCTTTATTTATTCTGTACTGTGTTGGCGCTGTTGAACGTATATCTGGGAAACCAGGTAGGAAGTATTAAAGGAAGTGAGATTGCACCTTTCACGCTCTCTCTCTCGAGCGCTCTCGCCGTCGTCAGGTGCAGGTTATTTCCGGTCATGCCGCTAGCGGAGGGCTTGTGAGTATTGGCCGTTGTTGCCGCATTGCATTAATGGGGTAATGCTACGTTTTTTGCGGCGGTCTTTTTTTTGCTTTTTAATGCTTACGATCCTTATTTTGAGGAATGTGGTTACCTCATTGAGTTCGTCAAGTATCGGAACTTGTGATAAGAGCGATTGGCCGTGTTGCGTGAGAGACAGAGCTTTATTTTTCGAATTTGGGGTATGTCGTGGTCGCGATGCTAATTCAGGGCATCATTATTCGTGCCATTAGTATGTTTTGAGGAGGGTTTGTTGTTTAGGGAGTTTTTTCCTTTTGTGTTTATTTTGGCACTTGAGTTGCCAGATTAGGTTATAAATATTATTATTTGTGTTATTTATATTATTAAATATAATTTATGAGTTATGTTTCAGGCTCAGTAGGCCATGAGTGGCACAGTAAATAAATTTGTTTATTTTTGTTGAACTTTGGATGCAGATGATCTTTTTCTTTTTTTTCTTATGCCTGTTTTTGCTCTCATGCATTGTCTTTTCCTTAATTTTTGTCTCTGCATGAGATTTCTTGTATTGATTTTCTCGCTATTACTTAGCCAAGTTATTTAATTATTGTTGATTTGTCACTCAATCCTTGTTGAGGTAATTAAAAGGTAAATGTGACTGAGCTTGAATTTAGTAATTGATTTCTTTATTATTCCATTTTTTTTTCCTTTTGAGTTGAATATGATGTACTGAATTATCCTGTGTCGGAATAAAATCGGATTAGAAAACTCTGAATTTAACTTCTTCTTTCTGGTGGTTCCTGGTTTTACTTGATACATGTAGTGTCTCTAACTATTAAATTAAGTCATAAGTACATAATTGTGGTGGTTTTTACCCCTGGCGCCCGAACCCAACCTTTTAAGGCCAGCTACCGTCACAGAAGTGGCGCCCGAACAGGGACCTTTTAAGGCCAGCTACCATCACAGAAGTGGTGCCCGAACAGGGACCCTCAGATGTTGTGTGTTATTGGCCTATTGTGATCATTTATGTAATTATGGAACCCTGTTCTTCTCTTATTAATTTTATTGACTCTGGAGATGATGGCAATTTGGGACCATTTCATGATAGTCCTTCCACTCCTCAGAATGTTGAGCGGTCTTTATTAGACGATGACACAGGTTTAGAACAACCATTTCTTGGTGTCCCTCTGATTGGTTCAAGGAACCAAGCAGATGAGTTAACTATATTCCCCCCACACTCCTTCTTCCCCCCGTGGAGAAAGATCCCCTAATATTCTACAATACTATAAATATATGCTCGTCAACAGGAAAATGTCAATACATGAAACCCTGCAACAACAATAGCATAAAACACTAGTTCATGCATTTAGATTCAACCATTTGTAGATCATTTGCAATATACCTTACAATATGGAGTACTATCTAATCCAGGTCATAATTCCATCAATATTAAAACCCTAGAAAATCCTCATCATCTGACTCCTCAGCAAAAACTTTCAAAACTTCCTCCCTTTCCTTACAATCCAACTCTGCAGCGGCAGGAAAGGCAGGCTTCAAATTGCACACATGAACTGTACGTAAGTCCTCTCCATTGTCTTCACGCACCACCCGATAATTTACTGGACCTAATTTTTCAACAACTCGATAAGGCCCAATCCATTTCGCTGCAAACTTAGCTGCAAATTGTTGAGAGTCTGGCGCAGGACATGTGGGACATATACTTGAAAATAGGTTCCCTTGGAAGGGTGAGTCACCTTCCGGTAAACCTTGTCCTCTAAAATAACAAATCTAGAACTAGAATCATCAGGACTCTGCATATTATCAACTATACTCTGATATACTCTTTGGACCTCTACATCTTGCTGTTGTGCTGTCCAGATATCCTCATCAGAGAGAGGAAACTGCAAGACCAGACTATCCTGGGTTTGCTTATTGGTATACGCAGCAACTATTGGGGTAGAATCAGGGATACTGACACGGGACAAAGCATCAGGAGCACTGTTAAGCTTTCCCTTGCGGTATTCAAGAGTAAATTCAAACTCTTGCAATTTCAAAGCCCAACGAATCAGGCGAGAGTTTGCCTTAGTAGTGTTAAACACCCAAAGGAGAGACGCATGATCCGTCACAACAATAAAAGACTTGCCTTCCAAATAATGCCGCCACCTTTCAACCGCCCAAACAACGGCCAAACACTCCCTCTCTGTGCTGGAATAATTCCTTTCTGCCCCAGTAAGTGTACGGCTTGCATATGCTAGTACTTCTTCAGTTGTACCAAATGTAGATGGTCGTTGGCCAAGAACAGCACCCAAACCGGTTGAACTAGCATCTGTATAAACTATAAATGTACAAGCATGGTTAGGGTGTCCCAGTATTGGTGAAGAAGAAAGATGTATTTTCAAATTCTCAAAAGCAGCCTGACAGTCAGCTGACCACTGGAAACGAGCTCCTTTCCGTTTCAAGGCATTTAAGGGTTCAGCGATAGCTGAAAAATTAGGAACATACCTATGATACCATCCACTCATCCCAAAGAACTGCTGAAGTTCTTTTAGATTTTTTGGAACAGGGAAATTCTGGATTGCTTCTGTCTTAGCAGGATCTGCTTTCACACCTGCAGTGGTCACCACATGTCCCAGAAACTTAATTTATGTTAAACAGAAGTGACATTTCTGAAGTTTAAGGGTTAATCCTGCCTTTTGCAAACACTTCAAAACCCTTTGAAGATCTTGTATATGCTGACTGAAATTTGATGAATAAACGACTATGTCATCTAGATAAACCAAACAACACTGTCCTAAACATTCAGCCAACACCCTATTCACGAGCCTTTGAAATGTGGCTGGGGCATTCTTTAAACCAAAAGGTAAAACTTTAAATTAATACAACCCAAAAGGGGACACAAAGGCAGTCTTAGCCATACTGTCTGGGTCCATTGCCACTTGCCAGAACCCACTGTTAAGATCCAGGGTACTAAACACACTGGCTCCAGCAAGAGACTCCAGAATTTCCCCCACAGTAGGGAGCGGGAATGCATCACTTTCACTCACAGCATTTAATCTCCGATAATCAACGCAAAACCGCTGACCTCCATCTTTTTTTGGGACAAGTACAATAGGAGATGCCCAAGGAGAATGAGATGGCTGAATAATGTTTCGTTAAAGCATATCATCAATTTGTTCCTTAACTACTTCCTTTTTATGTACTGGTAACCTATAGGGCTTTTGCACAACAACCACATCTGTACAGACAGCAATCTTATGCTGAACCATATGAGTTCTTCCAAGAGTGGGAGTACATACTTCAGGATGATCATACAAAAGAGTAAAAAGAACATGAGACTCTTTGTCTGGTAAATTACCCTCATTAACCTTGCTTTGCACTAGCTCGCCAAGTTCAGCACCAGTTTTTTTTCCTGCATATAATTCTCTATATACTCACTCACTGACCATTCAAACTGGACAGGAGGAACAGATGAATAAAGAGAAGCAGTAGGCTTACAATCTACAGGTGGTTTACAAGACCTCCAAGAATCCCCTTAGGTAATTGGTGGCTGAAAGTGGAAAACACGTTTTTCCCGGTCCCCGGAGAAACTATACAACTGATCTTTGATATTAAGCTGCAAACCAGTCAAGGCTATGAAATCTAACCCCAGCACCACTGAATATACAAGTTTATGAGCTGGAAGGACTACTGTAGGAACCTGAAATTGCAAATCATGAAAATAAAAATCAAGCATTTTCTGTCCAAGAGGGACAGTAGCATCACCATTAGCCAGATAAAGCGGCCCTTCGTGCTTGCCCTTCAAGTTGTTCCCTAGGTCCTTTCATCTTGTTCCATAAATCAAAATGCAATAGTGTGTAGGTGGCCCCTGTATCTACAAGTGCTTTCCCAGTGCAGTTCCTCACAGTTAAGGGAACTACCAACTGTTTAAGAACTACAGGGCCAACTCTTTTGTCCTGTCTGCTACTAGTTGGATCTTTTTTTATAAGTTGAGTATCATATGTAGATACTACACCTCGTTGATGACTACGACTCTGGGGTTCTTTAAAACCCTGTGCATGCTCTCTGGAGGGTTTTCCACTTAAAGAAGCCTTAAAATTAGGACAAGAACCTGGAGAATGATTTTCATGACACCTCCAACACAACAAACTTGGGTTTCGTTGCTCTACAGGCAAGATAGCTTTTGTTTCTACCTCTTTTATATTTCTAGTCTGTGAATTCTGGCCAAATGTAGTGCTCTTGGACAACTGAAGCTGATTATACTTTCTCTGATGATCATAATCTCTTTCTATTTGAGTTCCCAGCCTCACTAGTTCCTCAACTGTCTTTGCACGGCCTCAAAGCTGACTAGCAAAACACGGGTTCATAGCTTTTAAAAGGGCTTTTAAAACTTCATCCTCAGTAGCTTCCTGTTTCCAACGCTTAAACAAAGCTTGAAATGAGAAAGTAAAGTCACGAACACTTTCATTTGCCCCTTGTACTCGATTTCGTACTTGATCCTCCAACACGTCTTGATAATCTTCTGGTAAAAAGACAGCTAAAAAAGCTTGCTGAAAACTTTCCCAGGTGTCAATTTTAAATCTCACTGTCTCCCACCAGTCACGAGCAGAAGCATGTAAAACACTACGCATTGTTGCAAGAATTTCACTATTCGACATTGTTCTGAGAGCCAAGAAGTCTTTACATCTTTCCAAGTAAACTAATGGATCGGTCTCATCATGCACCCCCCCAAACGATGGAAATATCATCCTAATAGGCAGCACACGGCCACAGGTTAAATTAGATGGAACAGTAACCTGACTGACTAAATCACCGGTATTACACGGTGCAGTTGAACCTAAACATACCCGAGAAGGAGCAGGTGCCACACCCTCCCGTTCAACTAACTTATTGTCAAGTTGAGGGCCTTTCTGCACAAGCGCATCAAGGGAAGTCTGCATAGTAAACACTTGCCGCTTCAAACTACGTATTTCTTCTTGTAACTCCTTTCCACTTACACTATGTTCTATGATAGCTGTTTTAAAAGAAGAAAATAATGAGCGGTTAGCTTCATCAAACAATTCCTTAAACTCGGTACATGACTGTTTTGCATTCCACTTAATGACATCAATTGTTTGCTTGGTAAAATTTTGCATACGATCATTATGGACCTCCAAAAATCAGTTTGAGCCTTATCAACTAGAGTTAATGTCTCTTTAGGAATGTCTTTAGAACAAAGCTTAGCATTTTCCTCAAACCATTTTTTCTGCCAAGCTACAGTATCCACAAATACACTTTTAAGTGAATCAATTGCTTGTGAAAATATAGTTAACTCATCTGCTTGGTTCCTTGAACCAATCAGAGGGACACCAAGAAATGGTTGTTCTAAACCTGTGTCATCGTCTAATAAAGACCGCTCAACATTCTGAGGAGTGGAAGGACTATCATGAAATGGTCCCAAATTGCCATCATCTCCAGAGTCAATAAAATTAATAAGAGAAGAACAGGGTTCCATAATTACATAAATGATCACAATAGGCCAATAACACACAACATCTGAGGGTCCCTGTTCGGGCACCACTTCTGTGATGGTAGCTGGCCTTAAAAGGTCCCTGTTCGGGCGCCACTTCTGTGACGGTAGCTGGCCTTAAAAGGTTGGGTTCGGGCGCCAGGGGTAAAAACCACCACAATTATGTACTTATGACTTAATTTAATAGTTAGAGACACTACATGTATCAAGTAAAACCAGGAACCACCAGAAAGAAGAAGTTAAATTCAGAGTTTTCTAATCCGATTTTATTCCGACACAGGATAATTCAGTACATCATATTCAACTCAAAAGGAAAAAAAAATGGAATAATAAAGAAATCAATTACTAAATTCAAGCTCAGTCACATTTACCTTTTAATTACCTCAACAAGGATTGAGTGACAAATCAACAATAATTAAATAACTTGGCTAAGTAATAGCGAGAAAATCAATACAAGAAATCTCATGCAGAGACAAAAATTAAGGAAAAGACAATGCATGAGAGCAAAAACAGGCATAAGAAAAAAAAGAAAAAGATCATCTGCATCCAAAGTTCAACAAAAATAAACAAATTTATTTACTGTGCCACTCATGGCCTACTGAGCCTGAAACATAACTCATAAATTATATTTAATAATATAAATAACACAAATAATAATATTTATAACCTAATCTGGCAACTCAAGTGCCAAAATAAACACAAAAGGAAAAAACTCCCTAAACAACAAACCCTCCTCAAAACATACTAATGGCACGAATAATGATGCCCTGAATTAGCATCGCGACCACGACATACCCCAAATTCGAAAAACAAAGCTCTTTCTCTCACGCAACACGGCCAATCGCTCTTATCACAAGTTCCGATACTTGACGAACTCAATGAGGTAACCACATTCCTCAAAATAAGGATCGTAAGCATTAAAAAGCAAAAAAAGACCGCCGCAAAAAACGTAGCATTACCCCATTAATGCAATGCGGCAACAACGGCCAATACTCACAAGCCCTCCGCTAGCGGCATGACCGGAAATAACCTGCACCTGACAACAACGGCGAGAGCGCTCGAGAGAGAGAGTGTGAAAAGTGCAATCACACTTCCTTTAATACTTCCTACCAGGTTTCCCGGATATACGTTCAACAACGCCACCACAGTACAGAATAAATAAAGCATACTGACGACTGTTACAACCCTACAGTACCACATAACACTACACTACCCCACAGAACCACATAACACTACACTACCCCACAGAACCACATAACACTACACTACCCCACAGTACCACATAACACTACACTACCCTACAGTACCACATAACACTACACTACCCCACAGTACCACATAACACTACACTACCCTACAGTACCACATAACACTACACTACCCTACAGTACCACATAACACTACACTACCTTACAGTACTACATTACACTACACTACCCCACAGTACCACATAACACTACACTACCCTACAGTACCACATAACACTACACTACCCCACAGTACCACATAACACTACACTACCCCACAGTACCACATTACACTACACTACCCCACAGTACCACATTACACTACAATACCCCACAGTACCACATAACACTACACTACCCTACAGTACCACATTACACTACACTACCCCACAGTACCACATAACACTACACTACCCTACAGTACCACATAACACTACAATACCCTACAGTACCACATAACACTACACTACCCTACACTATTCAATTCAATTCAAGTTTATTTGTATAGCGCTTTAGCTCAAAGCAGCTTTACAGAACATTAACTTGGCTTTCAGATGTGCTGCACAACAACTGAAGAGAGCTAAGATCATCAGAGAGAAAGTGGAAGAAATGACAACTTGATGAAGATCTTAATTCTTACCGTACACTCTTGGCCAAGTTCTCCTCAGATGTGACTTCTGCAAAGACTTCCTTCTACAAGGAAAAGCTTGAAGCTTCGTCACAATACCCTCAAAAGCTCCACAACATCATCTCTTCTCTACTCAACCCCCTGGCTACATCTTCTTCATCCTCTCTGACTGCAGAAGACTTTGCCTCTTTCTACCATGAGAAGATTGAGGAAATCTGCAGGACCTTTACTGCCCCGACTGCACTTACGTCTCACAGTCTAGATTCCCCACTCCTTCATTGTCACATTTCTCAACTGTAGCAGCTGAAGAGATTTTACTCATCTAGTCTTGCAATCCTACCACCTGCCCAATGGATCCACTCCCTTCCACTATGCTCCAGACCATCTCGCAAGACCTTCTGCCCCTCATTACCAGATCCCATTACCACTATCATGAATAGCATCTGGTCAGGTACCAACTACTTTCAATAGAGCGTGTTATTCCCATCCTAAAGAATCCTGCTCTGGATCCATCAGACATCAGTAACTACAGACTAGTATCAGTACTCTCCTTTCTTTCAAAAATTCTTGAACGCATTGTCTATAATCAGCTGTCTGTCATTCTCTCACAGAACAACCTCCAAAATCCCAACCAGTCTGGCTTTAAAGCAGCTCACTCTACAGAGACAGCCCTTTTGGATGTCTCTGAGAAACTACATGTTGCTAGATCAGCTAAACTGTCATCCGTCCTCATCCTCGTTGACCTTTCAGCAGCGTTTGATACGGTCAACCACAAGACTCTCTTATCCACCCTCAGGAGTCTTGGGATTTGTGGATCAGCTTGGGAATGGTTCGCTTTCTACCTGGAAAGACGCTATCAGGTAACATGGAGGGGAGTGACATCTGCTCCATGCAGACTCTCTACTGGTGTCCCACAGGGCTCAGTACTTGGTCCACTTCTTTTCTCCCTGTATACACATTCTCTTGGTGAAGTTATTTCACATGGGTTCTCTTACCACTGCTATGCTGATGATACACTTATTTTTACATTTACATTTACAGCATTTAACAGACACCCTTATCCAGATCGACTTAATTTTTTTCTCATTTTTATACAAATGAGCAATTGAGGGTTAAGGGCCTTGCTCAGGGGCCCAGCAGTGGCAGCTTGGTGGACATAGGAATTGAACTCACAACCTGGTTCCACCATCTCTCAGGGTAAGAGGCAAGTATACTACAAGACTCTTCTCTGTTCTGGCACCAAGGTGGTGGAATGAACTTCCCCTAAAGGTCCGGACAGCTGAGTCACTGACTATTTTCAAATGGCGGTTGAAGACCTACTTATTCAGGAAACACTTCAACTTCAACTCCTACTTATTCCCAAACACTTCTTTCCCTATCTTCTGCATTTGTATAATGTATAAACTCATGGTATCTTAAGTATGTAACCTAGTGAACCAATGTATCCAATGATAGAGATTTAAGCTCTTAAGTGTGCTTTAACTCTCTACATTTGATTATATTGTCTTCTAGTAAAGTAGGTTCCTGACTTTTGTATACTGTCTGCTTAACTCACTTTGTTCTAGAGTAGTATTCCCATCCTAAAGAAACCTGCTCTGGATCCATCAGACATCAGTAACAACAGACCGGTATCACTTCTCTCATTTCTTTCAAAAATTTTTCTGATCGAATCTCAGCATGTCTGGCAGAAATTTCATCATGGATGACTGTTTAAAGCTCAATCCCAGCAAAACTGAACTGCTGTTCATCCCAGGTGATTCATCCCCAGGTCATGATCTTGCACAGTGATCTGATCTCCCCTTCAGCCACAGCTCGCAACCTTGGGGTAACTATGGACAATCAACTGTCCTTTTCCTCCCATGTTGCTAATGTGACTCACTCATGTCGGTTTCTTCTCTACAACATTAGAAGGATTCGGCCATTTTTGTCCAGACAGACTGCTCAGGTACTTGTTCAGTCTCTTGTCATTTCTAGACTGGATTACTGCAATGCACGGTCTACATATGAACGCAATCCGTCCTCTACAAATGATCCAAAATGCAGCTGCCCGGCTTCTCTTCAACCTGCCAAAGTTCTTGCATACCACCCCGCTGCTGTGATCCCTCCACTGGCTTCCGGTAGCTGAACACATCAGATTCAAAACAGTGATGCTGGCCTACAAAGCCAAAAATGGACCAGCTCCCTCTTACCTCAAAGCCCTCATCATTCCTCGCACTGCACCCCGCAACCTCCGATCTACCAGCACTGCTCGACTGGTTCCACCATATCTCAGGGTAAGAGGCAAGTATACTACAAGACTCTTCTCTGTTCTGGCACCGAGGTGGTGGGATGAACTTCCCCTAGAGGTCCGGACAGCTGAGTCACTGGTTATTTTCAAGCGGCGGTTGAAGACCTACTTATTCAGGAAACACTTCAACTAGCACTTCTTTCCTTATCTTTTGCATTAAAAAAAAAAAAAAAAAAACCTTTGACACTTTTTCATTGTAACTTTGAACAAATGTTTTAAACTCATGGTATCTTAAGTCTGTAACCTAGTGAACCAGCATTAATGTATTCAGTGTTAGAGATTTAAGCTCTTATGTACGTCGCTCTGGATAGGGGGTCTGTCACATGCTGTAAATGTAAATGTACACTACACTGTGTTATCCTACCCTACACTATTCTACCCTATCCTACCATCTTATACAGTTTCCTTTACACACACTACTCTATTTGTACAAATCAGAGCAACAAGAAATCTCTTAAATACAATAGAATAAATACACCTTTTACAAGTGTAAGTGTGTGTGTGTGTGTGTGTGTGTGTGTGTGTGTGTGTGTGTGTGTGTGTGTGTGTGTGTGTGTGTGTACACTGTGTGTTGCTACAGATGAGTGGAAGAAAAAAGTGAGCGAGTCGTACTCTGTGATTATGGAAAAGCTGGATGATGATCTGAAGATTAAAGATAAAGAATATTCTGAACTCAAACATGTGTTCAGGTAACAAATGATTTCAGAATCTTCTACAGATTTAACACTAATTCATTTAATTAAACTCATAAAATGATATACATTCTTTTATATAATTTAATTCAATACACTCTGAAAATGAGTCACAGCCAGTGTTGTAAGGTGTGTTTCTGTGTTGTGTTCAGTTCAGATGAAGCTTTTAACAAAGTAAATCTGAACTACCGCTCTGAGACCGGACTGTCGCTGCTCCACCTGTGCTGCATCTGTGCAGGTACCAACTAAACAACACACACAACACACACACACACCTGAAATCTACTCTGGCACAATGGCTTCTAAAAACCCTGATCAGTAAAGAACATAAACTGGAATAAAACCTCTACACTGTAAAGTAATCAGTAAGATTTGTGCTTCTGTAATCACAGCCCACACTGCATCAGTGCTGCAACACTGTCTGATCTACTCTGGTCTGATACTCTAACATCTAATCTCATCCCCTCTGATCTAGGAAATAAAAGTCATATCCGCACTCTATTGCTAAAAGGACTGCGAGCCTCCAGACTGAGTCGCAATGGATTCACATCCCTCCATCTCGCTGCTTATACAGTACACACACGGAACACACACAAAACACACACAACAAATTAAACACAGAGACATGACACAATCTCTCTCTCTCTCTCTCTCTCTCTCTCTCTCTCTCTCAGGATAATGCTGAGCTGGTTACAGCTTTGTTGCATGGCGGGGCAGATGTTCAGCAGGTTGGGTACGGAGCACTTACGGCTCTGCACATTGCTACTATAGCAGGACATCATGAGGTGGGCGGAGCCAGAAATGTACAGTATTTACACACGTAGACACACCAGTAAACAGGGGTAAAGTCAGTGTGCGTGTGTGTGAAGTCTCTGTGTGTGTTAATTAAAGTCAGTTTGTGGTCTTTATTTTTTTAAGGCAGTGGACATTCTCCTGCAGCACGGTGCTTATGTCAATGTTCAAGACGCTGTGTTCTTCACACCTCTGCACATTGCAGCTTATTATGGCCACGAGCAGGTTCCTGTTTTACACACACAAACACACACACCTTAGATTCTTGGTCCTGCTTTTGGTCATGTACCAACACTGCATCAACCTCTGTGACTGATGCCTGATGTGGTGAACTCAGTTGTGTGTTTCTGCTGCTGAATGTTCATTACTGTATTCAGTGGAGAAAAGGCTGTCAGCCTCTCCATTATATCGTGTTGTGTGTAAAATGTGACATGGCTGTGTGATAAAGATGACATTGTTTTATGACATCATGTCCCCAAGTGACCAACAAATTTTTATCAATTAAAAAAGACCCATTACAATTTTTATCCTTTTCTTTATTTAATGTGTTAATTGTTGAACTGAGTTAATTCCTGTTGTCACTTTCATTATAGCAGCTATTTATTTTTTATCAGCCAACATTTATTCTCTCTATTCAAGTTAAAAAGGGGAAGATCTCAGCTTTTCATGCTATTGAGATAACACAAAGAAGTGTAATCTCTTCTGTCCTGAAGATGTTGAGAACTTCCAGCTTCACCTTTGACTCGTACACAGCACCGACACTGGAGACTCCTTCACCACATCTTCAGAGAACATGTCACTATATCAACATTTACCTGTTTTCTTTGTTTAATAAACACTATTAGCCTAACTGATATTAGCCTAACTGTTATTAGCCTTACTGTTATTAGCCTTACTGTTATTAGCCTAACTGTTATTAGCCTTACTGTTATTAGCCTTACTGTTATTAGCCTAACTGTTATTAGCCTAACTGTTATTAGCCTAACTGTTATTAGCCTTACTGTTATTAGCCTTACTGTTATTAGCCTTAGATTATGTGTTATTTTTTGACTAACCAGAGTTGAACAGTGCTGTGGTATAATAAGTAATCTAAAATCTTTTTCCTGAAGTCTTTAGAAACACTGATGTGCAAAATGGTTGTGTGCTGGTCATGAACAGGTGTGTAAGTTGTTGCTGAAATTTGGTGCGGATGTTAACGTTAGCGGAGAGGTGGGAGATCGTCCACTTCACCTTGCTGCTGCTAAAGGTTTCCTGAACATCATCCGGTTGCTGATGGAAGACGGAGGCCAAGTGGATGGTAAAAGACATACTTACCCTTCTCACAGTGTGTGTGTGTGTGTGTGTGTGTGTGTGTGTGTGTGTGTGTGTGTGTGTGTGTGTGTGTGTGTGTGTTCCACTGTTAACAATAGTAATTAATAAAAAAGTTAAATGTCCTTCACAGTGAAGAAGTGTGTTATTCATTAATGTTGGCCTTCATATTCTAAAGATTTAGAAGAGTGATGATTTATAATCCCACTCTGGGTTTATGATGATCTATAATCCAGCTCTCTTCTGTTTATAATGATTTATA
>NC_062531.1:55000-60000 GCF_022655615.1 Tachysurus fulvidraco
ATAAAATAGTGCTCTTCGATATGTCTGATGGAAGTTCTCATCAGTAGAACCTTCGCTGGATGGCTCCGGAGGTTTTTACTCAGTGTACACGCTACACAGTGAAGGCCGACATGTTCAGTTACGCTTTGTGTCTGTGGGAGCTGCTGACAGGAGAGATCCCCTTTGCTCATCTCAAACCAGGTAACTAATATAAACACACGCATGGTGTGTAATAAATAAAAATATAAACAATTAACATCTCTCTCCCTGTGTGCGCGCCTGGACACTTAGCGGCTGCGGCAGCTGATATGGCATATCATCACATACGGCCTCCAATCGGCTACTCCATCCCTAAACTGCTGTCTGCTCTGCTCATGAGGGGCTGGAACACCTGTCCTGAGGTCAGATAAAGTCATGTATCATGTGGACATTTGATTTATGAATTCTTTGAAAAATATACTCAGAATCTGCAACCAATCAAAAATCCCTGCAACAATTACAACAGAATTCTCTTCTGTTTGTTCGAGAAACATTTGAACTCAGTATGTTTGTACTGTAGGGCGTGTGGTCAGTCCTGTGGTAGGAATAGGGAAACATTATATAAAGCATATATAGCATTGTTGGTCTTATAGTGTTAGTCTTTGCTTAGTTGTTCACTCAACAGATTAATCAGGAGTAGTTTCAGTCTCCCTTAAGGTGAGAATTTTGGGCAGGGTTACTTATTTAAATGGAAGGTTCTCTGCTTTGTAAGTATATTTTGTTTGTAATTATCCCTAAAACCGCTAATGCATTGTAAATAAGTGTCTAGTACAGGAGTCGACAACCTTAAACACTCAAAGAGCCACTTGCGGCTCCGGAGCCGCGGGTTGCCGACCCCTGGTCTAGTATTATGATTATCTATTTTACCAAACCATATTTTAAATCTCACTCTTGGTTGAGTGCAGATATCTTCCTCAAACCCATGTCTGTAGTTACCTCTTACTGTCGTGGACACTCTCATCTACAGATCCACAGAGCAGAGGTCACAATCCCAGTAACCCCATCTACCCTCCTCTGTAAGTCTCACACAGTGGGGGTAGGTGGGCTCTGGAACTGTCAGTCTGCTGTAAAGAAAGATTTTATCTCTGCTTTAACTTCCCATTACTCCTGTGATGTTCTTGCACTAACAGAGACCTGGATATCCCCACAGAACACTGCTACACCAGCTGCTCCATCCTCTGCCTATGCTTTCTCTCACTCACCATGAGAAACAGGCGGGGGTGGTGGTAGAGGTTTATTGTTGTCATGGAGATGGCGTTTCACATCTCTCCTCTTGTCTCATTTAACTGTCCCTCTGACAGTGCTTGGCGATTTCAACCTCTCCTCAGACAAGCTACATTCTTCTTCCCTCCTGTCTCTTCTCGACTCATCCGCCCTGACACTCAAGAGCTACCTCTCCACACACAAAGGAGACAATGTCCTGGACCTGGTTTTCACTCGTCCTTCTCCAGCTACAGACGTGACTGCTACCCCACTACACGTCTCTGATCATCACCTGGTATCCTTCACCATCACTCTACCTGTCCTACCTAAAACTAACTTTTAGCCTCTCTCTAACCCACCGCAACCTCCACTCTGTCTCCCCTTCATCTGTAGCTTCTGGCACTCTTTCATCTGTTCCTGACCCTGAGTCCTTTTTCTCACTACCCTTGGACACAGACACGGACACTTTCTTCATCCATGGACTTTCTCTGCCCTCTCTCCACCAAACTTCTTGTTCTGCTCAATCAAACAATCAAAGAGAGCTAAGGTCATCTGAGAGGACGTGGAAGACATCACAAATTGAAGCAGATCTTAACTCTTTCTGTAGACTCCTGGACAACTTCTCTTCAGATGTGACTTCTGCCAAGACTTCCTTCAACAAGGTGAGGTGACAACCGCCGCACGTTACGGAGGAAATTGCGCTCTTTGCCAAGATAATCATGCCGGGAGAGGAAAGCAGCGGTGGTGCAGGACCATGGTCAGCGCCTGTGAGCAGAGGAAAGCGTGCAGTACCAAGGTCAGCGTCGCTGATTCAGAGTGCAAGGTGGGGCGATGAAATTCCCGCCAAAAAGATGCTGGCCAATCAGGAGCGCCGCTGTGGCAGTCACCCTCCAGCAAGAGAACACAGCGGAGAGCTAGACTCAGCAGCAGAGTGGAGGCAAAGAGGAAATTATTTGGCTGAGGTTAATGTTCTGTCTCTCTATGCTATTTTTTGCAGATTCTCCATAAGGAAAGGGAGTTAATTCTGAATGCTGCTGAGCTTTGTCCATGCTCCACCTACTCACCCCACTGCTGCTGGCTGGACTGCTTCATCTCTTAGGCCTGAAGGCCTCCCCTGTATCTTATAAGTAGACTCTAGCCTCTTTTAACTGCCACTATTGATGAAAAGAACAGTTAATAAATTCACATTGGTGATTTTCAGTGTTCCACTCTCAAAGATGTTACAAAGGAAAAGTTGAAACTTCAGCACAAGACCCCCGTAAGCTCCACAACATATTTTCTTCTCTACTCAACCTTGCTGGTTCCACCTGCTTCATCCTCCCTGACTGCAGAAGACTTTGTTCCATTTACCTCGAGAAGATTGAGAAAATCTGCAGGACCTTCACTTCTGCCCTGACTACATCTCTAATTAGGATTATTCTACTCCTTCTTTGTGTCATTTCACAAACATAGCTGCAGAATAGATTTCACAACTCATCCTGTCTTTCAATCCTACCACCTGCGCATTGGATCCAGTCCCTTCCACTATGCTCCAGACCATCTCACAAGACTTTTTGCCCTTCATCACCATGATCATCAATGGATCTGTATCATCTGGTCATGTACCAACTACCTTCAAGAGAACAAGAGTTATACCCATCCTGAAGAAACCTGCTCTGTATCCATCAGACATCAGTAACAGAGACATTAAACAGAGACAGCCCTTTTAGATGTTTCTGAGAAACTACATGCTGCTAGATCAATCAAACTGTCGTCTGTCTTCATCATCCTCAACCTTTCAGCAGCATTTGATACGGTCGACCACAAGACTCTCCGACATTGAAGGACGCTCATATCAGGTAACATGAAGGAGAGTGACATCTGCACCATGCAAACTCTCCCCTGGTGTCCCACAGGGCTCAGTAGATGGTTCTCTTATTTTCTCTTCGTATACTGTAAACTGAGCTGCTGTTCATCAGGTGATTCATCCCCAGGTCATGATCTTACTATATCCCTGCACAACGATCTGATCTCCCCTTCAGCCACAGCTCACACCCTTGGGGTAACCATGGACAATCAACTGTCCTTTTCCTCTCATGTCCCTAATGTGACTCACTCATGTCGGTTTCTTCTCTACAACATTAGAAGGATTCGGCCATTTTCCCCACACAGACTGCTCAGGTACTTGTTCAGTCTCTTGTCATTTCTAGACAGGATTACTGTGACACACTGCTGGCAGCTCTACATATGAACGCAATCCGTCCTCTGGAAATGATCCAAAATGCAGCTGCATGGCTTGTTTTCTACCTGCCTAAGTTCTCCACACCACCACGCTGCTGCGATCCCTCAGCTGGCTTCCTGTAGCTGCACGCATCCGATTCAAAACACTGATGCTGGCCTACAAAGCCAAAACCAGACCATCTCCCTCTTACCTCAAAGCCCTCATCACTCCTCACACTGCACCTCACACCCTCAGATCTACAGCACTGCCCCACTGCTCCCACCATCTCTCAGGGTAAGAGGGAAGTTTACTACAAGACAGCTGAGTCACTGGATATCTTCAAACAATGGTTGAAGACCTACTTCTTCATGAAACACTTGAACTAGCACTTTCTCCCTGTTTTTATGTGTATATTAAACCATAATTTGAACAGAGTTCATGGTCTCTTAACTCTGGGAACCAAAGTTAATATTGAATGATAGACCTAAAAGCACTTTTGTACCTCAGTCTGGATAAGAGAGTTCTGTTAATGCTGTAAATGTAAACGAGCTGTTCTAAAACACAGAAACCCAAAGTTACATTCTGCTCTAAATTCACTAATACATAAATATTAAATAAAATTATAACACACCTTTTCACATGCAGATCCCAACACACACCCAGCACATAAGCTATACAATAACACTACACACTGTACAGTGACACTACACACTGTACAGTGACACTACACACTGCACAATAACACTACACAATGTACAGTGACACTACACACTGCACAATAACACTACACACTGTACAATAACACTACACACTGTACAGTGACACTACACACTGTACAGTGACACTACACAATAACACTACACACTGTACAGTGACACTACACACTGTAAACTGACACTACACAATAACACTACACACTGTAAACTGACACTACACACTGCACAATAACACTACACACTGTACAGTGACACTACACACTGTAAACTGACACTACACATTGTACAGTGACACTACACACTGTAAACTGACACTACACACTGTACAGTGACACTACACAATAACACTACACACTGTACAGTGACACTACACACTGTAAACTGACACTACACATTGTACAGTGACACTACACACTGTAAACTGACACTACACACTGCACAATAACACTACACACTGTACAGTGACACTACACAATAACACTACACACTGTAAACTGACACTACACACTGCCCAATAACACTACACACTGTACAGTGACACTACACACTGTAAACTGTCACTACACATTGTACAGTGACACTACACACTGTAAACTGACACTACACACTGCACAATAACACTACACACTGTACAGTGACACTACACACTGTAAACTGACACTACACATTGTACAGTGACACTACACACTGTAAACTGACACTATACACTGTACAGTGACACTACACAATAACACTACACACTGTACAGTGACACTACACACTGTAAACTGACACTACACACTGTACAGTGACACTACACACTGTACAGTGACACTACACAATAACACTACACACTGTACAGTGACACTACACACTGCCCAATA
>NC_062531.1:65000-75000 GCF_022655615.1 Tachysurus fulvidraco
CACGAAAAGTTCAGCTCCTCTCTCCTCTCTTTTGACAAACATATCTTTATCCAGAGGCTGAGATCTTTCATAAGGAGTGGTGCTACCTTCTACACTCCTGCTTTCTTCAGCAGCATTAATGCCTTGGTCCTTTTTAGTTTCAGTAGATGATTGAAGGTGATTGCTAGCTCCTCCCCTGCTCTCTTCTTCACCTGTACTTTGAAAGTCAACATTTGTGTCCTTGGGTTCTGAACTGGCGTCTGCAGGATCTTCTGCAGGAGTTTTGGCTTCTGATGAATCTTCATCCTCAGTAGCATCATTGTTATTGTACTTTGATGTTAACGGTTTAATCTTCTCCACCTCGTATTTGATGTCTTCTTTATCGGTTGTATCTTGCTGTATATTTTGTTTTTGTTCAAACGTTTCTTCACCAACTTCGTGTTCTTCTTCCTCATTTTTTGTCTCTTGATGTGTTTCTCTTTGGTCCTCTGCTATCTCATTGTTCTCATCCCTCTGTTCATCTTTCACATCTTCTTTAGTCACCTCTTGATCTATTTTCTCTTCATTGGTCTCAGACCATCCCACCCAGTTCCCTGCTCCAGCTGCTTCCTTCTTGTCAAGCTCTTTCTGGTCTGCAGTAATTATTTCTTCTCTGTTTTCTGCTTCAATCCATCCTGGTTTTACTTCAGATCCATCTGTGGTTTCCTGTAGAGCTTCATGAACAGTGGAATCAGAGTCTTTTTGTTCTTCTTTGTCATCTTGCTCCATCACTATTTTCTGCATCTCTGCATCAGTTTCAACAGCATCTATCGTTTCTTCTCCATCTTCACTCATAACCTTTAGCTCATTTCCTCCAACCTCGGTTTCGTCAAAAGATGTATTTTCCTTCAGCTCTTCCTCATGTTTATTGTCCCTTGTGACTTTACCTTCACTGACACCCTGTTGTTCACCTTCAGCAAGTTTGTCTTCTCTTTCTCCCACATCAACCTCTCCTTTGTCCTCTGATGCTTGACCTTTGGAACTGGCTTCGTTTTGATCCGATCTGTCCTCAGGCATCTCTGTATTGATGTTCTCCTCATTGTGTTCTTCACCTGTGATCTCATCCTTATCTTGGGCTTTATCCACTCCATTCATCACATCTGTCTCATCTCCATCTTCTGACTGTTCTTTTTCCCCCTCAGTTTCATGTACCTCCAATGGTTCTTCAGATTGTTCACCCTTACCTGCAATATCTTCATCTTTCACCTCATTTGCTGAGTAAGGCTTTAAATCCAGTTCTCTCTTTTCTATGTTGCCTTCTCCAACACATTCTGTGATGTCATTTCCTGTCTCTTCAGCATTATACCTCAGATTTCTTGATTCTTCATCAAATGTTTCCGCAGCATCAGCTCTGACCTCCACAGTGACCCGATCTTCAGCACACACATTTTTTCCACTCAGCCCGTTTTCTAGTTCAGTATTCTGTTCCATATTTTCATGATTACCAGATGTTTCTTTATGGTTCTCAGGATGAAGCAGTGTGATATCCTCCATCATGCTGAGCTCTTCATACACTTGAGTTGCTCTGGTTTCTGCAGCATTTACTGAATTTTCATTTGTAGTCTCTTTCTCATGTTGTTCTCCATCTTTTGTCTCTTTATCCTTGAGCTTTTCCATCATTTCAGGTTCTTTATTTGATTTATTATCCTCATTTGTGACATTATTGTCCTCTTGCTTTTGTTTGTCTTCCTCATCAATTCTGTCTTGCTTTATTTCTGGTTTTTGGTCTTCATTCATATCATCACCATTGTTTGGCTCGTCTCGTACATGTTCATCTTCATCGCTTGTGTTTTGAGATTTTACTTCTATTTGGTTGGTGTCTTTTAATTCTTCCTCTGCTTTTCTCTCAGGTTGTGGTGTTTCTTTTGTTTCCTTTTCAGGTTCCTCTTTGGGTTCCTCTGCCTGTGTTTTTTCTCTTTCAGCCTTTTGCACAGGTTCAGCTCCATTTTCTTCATCGGTTGTCTGCTGGACCATGTTACTTTCAGGCTCAGCTCCTGGAACTAGGAGTGTTTTAATGAACAATTAAATTAAATATAATTACTTCATATCTTTATGAAATATGAATTATGAAAATATTTATAAATGCCTTATATTTATTTAAGTCTTATTTACATACATATACACTTGGTCCTATCACATGAACACAGCTGTAGATGATTAGAGAGGAACTCACCTGGACCGAGCTGCTGGATCTCGACAGAAACCAACTCGTCTTCCTCAGTGGAGGAGTCGCTGAGCTCCGGCTCAGAAACACACTCAGTCATGATTAAAAAAGCGTTTGCAAACTTCTCCTGCACAGACTCGGCTTGGGTTTAATACAGATAAAGACAGAGAATTAAAAAGAAATGTTAATGACAAATAAAATAAGTAAATAATATATTATTATGAATCGTGTGCAGTAGAACAAAAAGTAGTTAGACACGTGAAAGAAAATACACACAACACAAAATGAAATTCAAACGTTTATTTTAAAGGTTTACTAGTGAATAATAAATCATGCCATGCAAAAACTGATAATAAAATAATATATTCATTCATATAAAAGGTTGAACACATGCAATTAACCAGAGATTAATATGGTATTAAATTTAAACTTGACTTTCTATATTATTCTGTATCTGAACATTAATAACTGTTGTAATTTACAGCTGTAGAGATCATTCATAAGTGAAGCTTTTATATTTTTACAATTTTGTATCAGTATATCTGACATTTTATTTACTCTATAATCATTAAACACATCATTATAATGACAAATCACCTGACTAGAGCAGACAGTATATCGTGCATAAGGCATTTGCTGATCATCAGATAATACACACAAAAATAAGATAAAACTTGTCAATTTAGGTTCCTCATTGTGGACATGTTTAAATCTCTAAAATCACACATATTTCCATTTTTACATTTAGAGTCTAAACAATAAAACATCAGATAATTATAATTATTATTTAAAGTAAAGATCTTAAAAATCAGCAGATGCCCAGAATAAAATCAACACAACAATGAAATAAAGAACACAAAATAATCACACAGCAAACCAAGCAGACAAAAAGATCCGGACAGAAATCACACAGTATTTTCAGTCTTTTAATTATTTTAAGAAAAATAATTTGCCTTAAATAGAAATTAAAGGGTATTACACATTATTTTCTTACACATTATTTTCTTATATGCAACAAATACTCTACGAATACAAAGAACTCTAGGGTTAATTTTCAGCACACAGAAAAATATTTCTGAGAAAAAATGATGTGACTTATTTGTAATTTATTAAGAAGCCCAAACATATTAGCAGAATGCAACACACACATGAAACATCAAATTATAAGTTTAATCTCTAACCCTAAGTATCAGTGTGTGCTGATAATCTGTCTGATAAATCATTTACAGTGCAGCCGTCCTCAGGTCTGGACTCTGATTGGTCAGAAGGGGATTAATTCTCCATAACAGCAGCTTTAAGGTTTATATTGGTGTTAAACACTGAATATTAGTAATACAGCACTGCTGATTAAATGAGATATCATGAATATCAAATAATGTTAAATATTAAGCTTAATTTCTTACCAAAGGCTCTATTTCCTGTTTCACTGGTCTCTCTATGCTCATGAGTGTGAGTTACCTTAACGTTCACTCATGAGGATGAGGGGATAGAATTATGGATAGGGGTTAGTGTTATGGTTAGGGTTACGGCTAGGGGTTAAAGATAGAGTTTACTGGGTTAGGGTTAAAATTAGGGTTAGGGTTAGGGCTAGGGGTTACTGGGTTAGGGTTAAAATTAGGGTTAGGGTTAAGGGTATAGGGTACGGTTAGGCGTAGGGTTAGCGTTAAGGGTACAGGGTAGGGTTAGGCTTAGGGTTAAGGTTAGGCTTATGGTTAAGGGTACAGGGTAGGGTTAGGCTTAGGGTTAAGGGTACAGGGTTAAGTTTAGGGATAAGTAGAGTTACAGTTACAGTTATCTATGTACTAAAATGGATAATTGCACTTTTGTAGCATTTTCTTCATAGTTTTTTGTTGGCACATCATGTCCTGATCAGAAAAGAACAAATATCTTGATGTTAAGCAGAATATCAGCACATGCTTGTGGCTAATGACAAAATTGCTAACTACTGATTAGAGTAAAAGCCACATTGTGAGAACACAGAGCCTAATACTCACCTTGGTTTCTTTCCTTATTCACATCAGCTCCTCCCTCTCTGATGTCCTCTCTGGCTTTCTGAGCTTCTCCTGGTTCCTCATTTTTTCCAGGTTCCTCTCTGGGTTCTTCAGCTTCTCCACATTCATTTCTAGGTTCCTTTGCTTCTCCGGCATCATCTGTGCATTCCTCAGATTTCCTGGGCTTGTCTTTGGGTTGCTCAGCCTCTTCATATTCCCTCGCTATGTGTTCCATCTCCTGGTTTGGGGCTTCATCCTTAGTGAGCAGAGAAACGCTGTTTGACTGCAAGACCTCATTCTCTTCTGCATCTTTTATGGATGATAAAGTTGCTGTGTGTTTATCAGGGCTCAGCTCCTGCTCTTCTTCCAACTCATCATCATCTTCCTCACTGCAGGACAGACCAGAGGAGATGGATGGTGATCCTCTCACTTCTGTTGAAGGTGAACAGAATTGGACACGAGTGAGATTCATAAATTGGTTCTATTTCCATAAATAAATATTAAAAGGAAACACTGACTGTTGCTGTTCAAATCCTCGTTTCCATTTTCATCCTTTCTTCTCTCATCCTCCTCTTCTCTGCAAAGAGATGGAGATGTCTTGTTTCCCTCATCCACTCCATCATTAATGGGATCTTCATCATCAGCCTCAAAGTCTTCCTCATAACCTAAAGCAACTCATACATGCACAGAACAAAATACAGTGTGTATAAAGGTGTATAACATTAGTAACTGTCTACAAATAATACACATCTGAAAAGATGACTTTTCAAAGAGAAATTTCAGAGTACTGATGGTTTGGCAGTGGAAGCTTCTTCTGGCCAGACCACAGGGTGTGTAGGGTGAATGTCAGTCAGGTCCTTCTGCAGTGTGGCATCTGACTGGATGTCTGATGTGAGAGATGTGGTAGCATAGTGGTTAAGCCGTTGGACAACTTATGCCTGGTCAGATCTAGTGTGCACTCTGCTGGGGATTGATCTGTTTGGTCAGCCAGTGACTCATGAGATTGGATGGAGCCGACGGGAGTCTGTCACGCTTTCTCTTTAACCATTGTTGCTTCAGTCAGCTGTATGTTCTGGTCTTCATCAGCGATCATTTGAAGTCTTCGGTAGGAAGAAATTAGTGTTGGGTTTGTGGTGAACTCAGAGTTTGTTTCCTGAATTATTAGTGGTATTACTACAAACTGTGGTAGGAAGGACATTATTTACAGTTACACTATTAACATTTACATTATTTCCTGTCCAGTGTCACCCAAAAGAGAACGAGTTTCACTTCTGAATCTGGTTCCTCTCAAGGTTTCTTCCTCGCCACCATCACCTCAGGCTTGATCATCAGGGATAAATGTTAGAGATAAATAGTAACTTAAGAAACTTAAAATAAATTCGGTTTCTATACTTCTGTAAAGCTGCTTTGAGGTAATGTGAATAGTTAAAAGCCCAAAACAAATAAACTGAATTAAATAAAAAAAAATAATGTGTTGATTGGAAGGCTGTGAGTTCAAATCCCAGGGCAAACAAGCTGCCACTGCTGGGCCCCAGAACAAGACCCTTACCCTCAATTGCTTGACTGAGATTAAATGTAAGTCACTCTTATTGGATAATGGAGTATCTGTAGATACTGAAGACCCTGGTAGGATGATCAGATTTACCAAATGCAGGTTCAGAAATGACCTCGTAACCCTTATGTTAGTGTAATAACAGAATATGTTAGTGTAAGTTTGGCATGACTTGTTTTAAGTTGGTTTAGTTAAAATCTCCAGCTGCAATGAAGGCAATGTTTCTGCTTCAAGTGAGACGCGACAGCCACGATGAGCAGGTAAAAGGAATAGCATCTGATTGTCAGGTCTTCCAAAATAAAAACCAGGAATGGGGAATAAAGCAATGTTAATAACATTAGACCAGCTGTTGGTTAGTTAAAGAGAAAACAGACAAGGATTTTCCTTTCTGTCCACATGGTAAATAAAGTATAAATAAATAAATAAATAAATGAAGACTGCAGGTTGTTGGTCTGGTCAAAACCTTCAAAATCAATATTAGATTTATATTTAAATGTGGTTGTATTTATCCCTAATGAACAAGTCTGAGGTGACTGTAGTGAGGAAATATGGAAGAAGAAGAAACCTCAGAGGAACCAGACTCATCCTCATTTGGGTGACAGTAGAGGGTGTGATTATAAACCCTAAGTCATGTCTCAGTAAAAATGAATATTGCTGTTCCTCAAACTGCCCTGAACATAAACTCACCGGTGTCTTTATAAGCAGAATGCTGGGTACGAGTGGACGATGTGCTCCTGCTTTCAGCCAGTTTCACGTACCTGATAACGCTCTGTTTGTTTTCATCGGCATCTCAGTGAAAGTGTCCAGTAACTTGTAAGTGGGCTTAAAATCTAATGTGGTGACAAGTCTTAACAAAGCAGCCACCTTTAACTTGTCCACCTTTTCATTCATGCTAATAACAAATCATGACATTTACATTACACGTATAAAATCATACAGTTATACAGTTTATATTTATACAGAACCAAGTGAGTTAAAGTTCACATCAAACTTCAGAATGTGGAATAGTGACGTGAGCACAGACTGGCTGAAACCAGACAATGTCCAATCTTCAGATGTCTGATGTGTTATGTGATCATTAACTGAAGCTCATTTCAAATAATCCTGATCACTGATTAATAATAAAGTTAGTCAAGGTTTATTTGAACACTAAAGTACCGTTTTTGCGTTTGTGCTCCTGATTGGTGTTTCTCTTGGCCTCATTGTTGTGTGATTGGCTGGATTCAGACTGCGAGCATTTTTCCTCTTCAGCTTCATTTTTCCAGGAGACAAGTGGATCATTTCTAATCCCCTTTGGTGGAGCGAGTTTTTTATCCAGGCCCATTGCTATGATGCACCTGGAGACCAAACAAAGTTTATTTAGGGGTGTGGTTTACTTACAGATGGGGTGTGGCTTACCTATCGATGGGGTACAATTTACCTATAGACAAAGATGGGTTTACTTTTAGAATGGGGCGAAACTTGTTGTACATAACTAGGATGAGGTTATTAGCAGTAAGAGGCTGGGCTTAGCTTTGGTAATAAGTAGCAGGGATTGGGCTTATATGTAGTAAGGGGTGGGGCTTATGTATTGCAGGGACTGGGCCTACCTGTAGTTTGGGGTGGGGCTTATGATGTATTCCCTAATGTGTAGCAGGTGGAGAGGCTTAGTAGAGATGTTGGATGTACCTGTATGAGGAAGCGTACTCTTTTCATATTGGCTATAACAGTATGAGTTGTGAGGAGAAGGGCTGACCCTCAGCAGGGGGAGGTCCTTATATGTAGCAGAGGGGAGGGCATTTGTATAGTAAGCAAAGGAATTTACCTATAGCATTTGTAGTTTCTCACCTGCAGCAGGAGTTACACTTACCTATAGCAAGGGGTAGCTCCTTCAACCCCACAGAAGCCAAATAAGGCATGGTGTCCACCAACCCGTGAGTTCTTCTTGTGTTTGAACTCACAACAGGAGCTGAGACGCTTAACCTGCAGCCCATTCAGGTAGAAAGTTAAACTGAAGGGGAAACCACGATGACGTCGAGACAAGAACTGAAATGACTCTGAAACACACACACACACACACACACACACACACACACACACACACACACACACACACACACACACACACACACCTCTACAGTCTGACAGAGTTGTAAGAAGAGTGTGTACAAAATGGCTATTTTACACAATGAGTCCACAGATGTATTGAATCGTTTGCCACCAGTTTCATGCCTGTGTTTAAATTAAACTGTTTTTTATTTCCCTTTTGTTTATTAAATTCTTTACATTTCTATCACAGTTCATTTTATTCCTCTTCTTTGGCAGACACTTTTTTGTTTCCTGTCTTCAAGCAGCTAGCAGAATAAACACTCTTCGGATCTTTTTAATTTTCCGATCTGATTCAAGCCAAAGGTACGTTATCATTATGTCAAACTTTCAGCTTGTCCGATGTGTGAGCTGCAGCATGTTTAGTCATTTTTCCTTCGTTATTATGTATTGTTTTTTACTTGTGATAAATGTATTTTAATTAGCTCTCTGACGGAGAAGGTTTCAGCTTTAGAGGTGCGAATCCAGACACTAGAGAGGGATAGTGATGGTGATCTGGATGTGATTAGGGGGCTTTAGAAACCCTCCGACTCCGGCATTAGAGCCCTCACAGGGGAGGCGAATGGGTGACGACTCTGCGGCTAAGTCTCAAAGCTAAAGCTAATGCTAAGGCTAGCCCACGGGAGCACCACTCCTCTCCGCTTCACATGTCTAACAAATTCAATTTATTTGTATAGCACTTTTAACAATTCACATCGTCTCAAAGCAGCTTTACAGAAGTATAGAGACAGAAGAGAAATAAATAAATAAATATATACCAGTGCATCTGAATAAATTAGAATGTCAGTGAAAAGTTTCTTTATTTCAGTAATTTGACTGAAACAGTGAAACTGATGTATTATATAAATGGACACAGACTGCAGTAGTTTAAGTCTGTAAAGTGTGTTAATTTACTGTATATGTACTGAACACTGAGGCTCCTTGTGCTTTAATTACTGCCTCAGTTCAGTATGGAGGTGATCAGTGTGTGGCACTGCTGATGTAGAAGCCCAGGTCTCTTTAACACTGGCCTTCAGACCATCTGCACTGTTTGGTCTCTTGTTCCTCATGTTCCTGAAATTACTGAAAAAACTTTTCCACAACATTCTTATTTATTGAGATCATCGGTATAAGAAGTACAAATAAAAATAAATAAATAAATACATACAGTTAAAGCTGCTGCTATAATACTAATGTGTTCATTCCAGTATTTCTGAACATGTAATATTGATTAACATATCGTATTTACACTGCTCAGCACTGTTTGTCTATTGTCTTATATTGTTTGTTTGCACTGTCTTTTGTCCTGCACTGTCTTGTCTGTCTTGTCTTGCACTGTCTTTTGTCCTTCACTGTCTTGTCTGTCTTGTCCTGCACTGTGTACACCAGGTTACACAGATACACCTTATGTGACTAGGACACTTACTAAGTCCTTATAGCTCTGCCTTTGTTTTAACACCCTGATCCTGGAGAAACGTTGTCTCATGTCACTGTGTACTGTAACAGTTATATATGGTGTAAATGACAACCTGACAGTTTTGCTCTCCTTAGTGAAGAACCCTCTGAAAAACCTGAAAGAGCTCTGGTTATAGGAGACAGTCCATTTTAAGTCCATTTTAAGGCATGTGAAAATAGCTCAGCCTTTAGGGGCTCCAGCAGCACTAGTTAGGTGTACTCCATTAACCAGGGCACTGGACATAGAAGGTAATCTTAGGGTCTTAGGCAAGCATAGGTACTTGAATGTAGTTTTGTACACACCGTTCTCATGTCTTGCACATGCATAGCACATAGTGTAAGAACAGGCCTAGTTAATCTGTGACAATCCAGAGCCAGGGCCAGGGAGCAGACAAACAGGAAGGAGGTGTTGCAGTTATTCATGATGATAAGCTCGATGTCAAGTAAGAATCTAGACACATGTTTAACTCATTCGAAGTTCTTCATACTAACATAACATACTGTATGTAGCTACAAAATATACATCTACTGAGTCAGTTCCTCTAATTGTTATACACAGACCTCATGGACCGCATTCTCAACATATTCATCTGTGAATTTGCAGATTTCATTTCAAACCTAGTTGTTTCTTTAGATAAAGTAATTGTTGGAGACTTTTATATTATATTATATAATTATATTATATTATATTATATAATTATATTATATTGTGCTGTTCTCAGAGGATCTTCTAACCTATCAAAATATTCATTTTCA
>NC_062531.1:85000-105000 GCF_022655615.1 Tachysurus fulvidraco
CACATTTAAATATTCATTCATTTCCTACCTTATCCGAACTTCTCTGGTCGGATACATTTAAATATTAATCTTGAATTTTTGTATTATATTAATTTTTATAGTAATCTTTATATTAACCTTTTGTTCTATGTTTATGTTCTGTAAAGCTGCTTTGAGACAATGTGGCAGAGACGCCTTTATCCAAAGCGACGTACAAAATGTTGATAACTATAAAGAAAAATTATAAGTAAAATCAAAACAAACGCTAAACAGAAAACAAATCCTGGGATTATCTGCGGTTTACAAATAATGCTCAGATGCTGCCACCTAGCGGCCGAAACCATTAGCATCGTCACGCCTCCACTACTTCCTGTGTTTACAGCTCAGACAGCTGGCGGCTAACAGGGGAGAAGCTTCGTTTTTACGTAATTGACTTATTACTTTAAGCCCGTTTATCGTTCATTACTATTCACTATTTAGTGCAATACAAACAATAAACGGAGGAACAATCGAATGCATATGAGTGCTGTATGTAGGTGGTTGTATGGTGGTGACTTTGTACTGATGTTACGGTGGTGGGTTTTGTGCTCGAGTCTCCATCAGGAAGCCAAGTCAATTTAAGGTTTTATTGTCATTTTAACCATAATATCTATCTGGCTCAGTATACAGTGACATGAGAGAATGTTTCTCCAGGACCAGGGAGCTACATGAAATGACTCAAAGCTACATAAAACACAGAGGAAAGGACTTGAGTTCTAGACACATGATTTGATTTGTACAGTCCGGTGTAGATCAAATTGGTTGCACAACCACACCTGGTTATATACAGCTGTAGAAAGGACAATATTTATAATCCCACTCTGTGTTTATAATGATTTATAATCCCACTCTGTGTTTATAATGATTTATAATCCCACTCTCAGTGTTTATAATGATTTATAATCCCACTCTCAGTGTTTATAATGATTTATAATCCCACTCTGTGTTTATAATGATTTATAATCCCACTCTCAGTGTTTATAATGATTTATAATCCCACTCTCAGTGTTTATAATGATTTATAATCCCACTCTCAGTGTTTATAATGATTTATAATCCCACTCTCAGTGTTTATAATGATTTATAATCCCACTCTGTGTTTATAATGATTTATAATCCCACTCCCTGGTGTTTATAATGATTTATAATCCCACTCTCAGTGTTTATAATGATTTATAATCCCACTATCAGTGTTTATATTGATTTATAATCCCACTATCAGTGTTTATAATGATTTATAATCCCACTCTGTGTTTATAATGATTTATAATCCCACTCTCAGTGTTTATAATGATTTATAATCCCACTCTCAGTGTTTATAATGATTTATAATCCCACTCCCTGGTGTTTATAATGATTTATAATCCCACTCCCTGGTGTTTATAATGATTTATAATCCCACTCTCAGTGTTTATAATGATTTATAATCCCACTCTGTGTTTATAATGATTTATAATCCCACTCTCAGTGTTTATAATGATTTGTAATCCCACTACCAGTGTTTATAATGATTTATAATCCCACTATCAGTGTTTATAATGATTTATAATCCCACTCTGTGTTTATAATCATTTATAATCCCACTAATCAGTGTTTATAATGATTTATAATCCCACTCCCTGGTGTTTATAATGATTTATAATCCCACTCCCTGGTGTTTATAATGATTTATAATCACTTTCTCATGTGTTTAAAATAAATATTTATTATATTATTTATATAATGTTTCAAATATTTAATATTTGAGTTACTTTTGAAAGTTCTGATAACTATTAAATTAGTTTCTTTCAGTTCTGTGTTCCGTTAGTCTTTATGTTGAAAGATTAAATCATGCTACAAATGAACAGATCCTAAGAGCAGATTGATTAATGACTTGATTTGTAAATAATGTTAACGTGATTTGATCAGTCTGTGAGTTTGTAAAATGTGAATAAAAGTCTGCTCTGATACTGTTAGAACATATATATATATAATGTATGTAAATATAGAACAGAAGTAAATATTTTATTATTAAAAATAAAATCACTAAAATCATTCATTTGTTTTACAAATAAATAATTTTTGGTGATAAATGGCATGAGTGAAAGGATGATGAAATGATGAATGGTGTCTCTGTGGTTTGGTTTCCTCGCAGCAGGAACTCCACCATAACATGCGACTTTCCTCTGTGCAGGTGTTGGAGCTGCAGTTGTTGTTGAAGGCTGTGAGAGATGTTGAGCAGCAAAAGTGACCAGGATATCAGCTGGATGCTGGACGATTATGGGATAAAACATGGCCCTGTGGTCGGTGAGTCTCAGTATGCTCTTCTGTTGTGTAGGTTTTATTTTGGTTTGTGTGTGATGTGAGGATTGTGATTTAGGTTCCACCAGATCTCTGTATGAGAAGAAGCTGAGAGACATCATGGCTAAAGGGAGGAAGAGAGGAGCATCAGAGCAGTCAGTCTTCAGAAAACAGCGTATGTCCTGTGGGGGAACCATCATCATCACCACATCATCATCATCATCATTATTATTATTATTATGATTATTATTATGATTATTATTATTATGTCCGCAGACACTTGATGTCACATATTAAATAAATTTTCTGTTGTTTTTCTGTAAAGAGGATGAGGATGTTTACCTCCCCCAGCACAGATCTGTGAGTCTTAACAAACCTCCTTCATGTGACTCGTCCACATGTATATATGTTCAGTGGTACTTATTAAACATGTGAATATGTGTTACAGCAGTTAGATAATACGTGTATATGGTGTTTGTCTTCTCTCATTTCTCTAGTGGGGACAAGAAGCTTTCAGCAGCCGGTAATTGACGCCCCATCGTGGTTCTCTCTGTTCTCCCTGACAAACACCCCCCACCCCCAGTATCTCTTTCTCTCTGTGATTTTTGTACTGAGTTAAAGTCATAGTCATATAAATAACTCCAGGAGTTTATCTTTTCCAGGCCCATGGTGTCTCCATACCACACAGTGTCTCAGGGGAAATACACAGTGAGCCAGGAGAGGATGCAGGAGAGGACACTGAGTCAAGGTTCAGGACGATTCGTCCCTCTGTGGCTTCAGATTATGTTGTTCCTCATCGTAGCTGGTGTCCTGGTGTTTATCTTCATCAACATGGAGGCAGCCCAGCCAACACCATTCAAACACCTCACATAGCACACACTTTACATGTCTTACACTGAATGACGTTATAAACGCAGTGGTGTGTGTGTGTGTGTGTGTGTGTGTGTGTGTGTGTGTGTGTGTGTGTGTGTGTGTGTGTTTATATATGTGCATTTTAGCTGATTTAAATTTCATGTAAAAAGAAACCTCAGTCCTTTATGTGAAAGAGAAAATCCCAGTGAATAACACTTAAGGTAGAGAAAAGTGAACAGGGAGAAAAGTGAACAGGGAGAAAAGTGAACAGGGAGAAAAGTGAACAGGGAGAAAAGTGAACAGGGAGAAAAGTGAACAGGGAGAAAAGTGAGAAAAGTGCCTTATTACTTCTGCTTTCACTTCTCTCAGGCTCTGCATTAACGCTCACATCTTTTATACCTAACTGCTAAAAAGACTTACTGTAGCTTTGCTAAATTAGCCTTTAACACCCAAATGTACAAACAACACATAACAGATGCTCTCTCTCTCTCTCTCTCTCTCTCTCTCTCTCTCTCTCTCTCTCTCTCTCTCTCTCTCTCTCTCTCTCTGTCTCCCCATCACACCTCTGTATGTAAATTAAATAAAGAAAAGTGTTTACATTTATAATGTTCACATTTATGGTGTTTACATTGATGGTGTTTACATTGATGGTGTTTACCTTTATAGTGTTTACATTTATGGTGTTTACATTTATAGTGTTTACATTTATGGTGTTTACATTTATGGTGTTTACATTGATGGTGTTTACATTTATAGTGTTTACATTGATGGTGTTTACATTTATAGTGTTTACATTTATAGTGTTTACATTTATGGTGTTTACATTTATAGTGTTTACATTGATGGTGTTTACCTTTATAGTGTTTACATTTATGGTGTTTACATTTATAGTGTTTACATTTATAGTGTTTACATTGATAGTGTTTACATTTATAGTGTTTACATTGATGGTGTTTACATTTATAGTGTTCACATTTATAGTGTTTACATTTATGGTGTTTACCTTTATAGTGTTTACATTTATGGTGTTTACATTTATAGTGTTTACATTGATAGTGTTTACATTGATAGTGTTTACATTGATAGTGTTTACATTTATAGTGTTTACATTTATAGTGTTTACATTTATAGTGTTTACATTTCACACACACACACACCTTATATCTTCCGTATCATTGTAGCCCCGCCCCTTTATCCTTCTGTATTGGCTAATGATGTTCTCCTCTGTTCTGATTGAGCAGCTGAGAAAGTCACAAAGCAACGCATGTTATATAAGGCAGGATCTCATTAATACGGACCGGGTTCGAGTACATACGAGGTTAAGTAAGGGAGGGCATCCAGGTTAAAGACAAGACACGATACGCCATGCTGTGGCAAATTATGTGAACAGCCAAAAGAGCTGAGATATATATATATATATATATATAGTCAGTATGTACTGACTCACTCAAATGGTTATACAACAGAACCTTAGCTTGTTTATGGTTGGGTTGTGTTGGGGGTTGTGTGTGTGGTATTGGGTGTGGTGGGTGTGGGTTCGTGTGGGGGTGTGTTTGTGGTATTGTGGGGTAGTGTGTGTGTGTGTGTGTGTTTTGTGTGTGTTGTCACAGCCACTAAGTGGCGCTGTGGGTTTCATCTTTATCAGGAATTTTAAAATGAGATTCGTTTATATAATCAGGACACAGTGCAGCTCTCTCTCCCTGTGTGTGTGTGTGTGTGTGTGTGTGTGTAACCATAGTAAAGCCACACACACACACACACACACACACACACACACTGTGAGCTGCAGAGAAGCTGAACTATGGAGCCGTTTCCTGCCCGGCACTGAGAGCGGATTAAACCCCGCGGATGTCGTGTGTTTATAAGTGTTAATGCGCACTGAACATGCCGGTCAGGACGCCGGTCAGGACGCTGATGGACTCCGTGAAAATAAAAGCGCATTTCGGCGGGTGAGTTCAACAGGTTTCTGAACGAGTCGGTTCTATTGGAGCGACTCCTCTGAGTGAATCGATTAGCAATAACAGAAGGTCCGACCTTTATACTAAGCAATTAATTTTGATTGAATTGCACAAATATTATATAATGACGTCTGTACTTTAAAGTATTTGGTAAAATATCGAGATAATCACCTGTTACACCAAAATACAGTAAAGTGTCAATTCTGAAAAGAAAATCTGATCTTTTGTGATGGTTTGTTGTTCACAGATCAGTTTAATAAACTTATCTTGGCTTAAATAAACTGTACACACACCAATGATTAATCAGCTGACACCAGAGAGCTTTCTACTCACTGAATCGACTCGTGCTGAATGATTCATAGAAGAGAATCGATTCACAATTACTTATGAATCAGAAGTTCTTACAGAGTTCAGATCCAACTGAAGTTCTTAAAGCAGAATTAAAACTACTTACAAATTTACTATTTAACTCCTTTTGATTGAATTTAAATAAAATAGATGTTTACTGTTTAGATTTATTTTTATTAATATATAATATAAATAATATTAGGAGAGTATTGTATTCCCATCTGTATATTTCTGTAGTAAAAGAAGTTTTTATTAAAGTATTTATTAAAATGTTAAGATTTATTTGTACAACACACTATTAACAGTAGACATTGTGCCAAAGCAGCTTTACATAAATCCGGATGAGGATTTTATAAAGATGGGGTCAGTGTGCTGTTCTACCAAAGCCAGTTTATTCTTAATTCTGATGGAATTCTGTTTTTTATTTGATTTATTATTTTTTAGTCTTTAATGTGGTCTGTAATGGTTTAATGTAATGGTCTGTAACTAATTGTGTTCCATTGGTTTATATAATTTTCTCCTGATGGTCATCACCATATGGTTGTATGGAGTTGTGGTGATGGAGTTTATTCTCCTGTGTTGTGTTCAGGGTTCAGTTTCAATTCAGTTTAATTTATTTGTTTAGCACTTTTAATAATTCACATTGTTACTGTTCACATTGCTCACACAGAATAACAGAAAAAGAATAAAAATTGTAAAGTTTAAAATTAAATTGCTATTTATCTTTAACATTTATCCCTAGTGATGAAGCCTGAAGTGACGCTTCCACACTCACAATTAATCATGAAACTGACCACAATAAATTGCTTAATGAAGATTAAGGAATTATCTTTAGACATAGAAGAAGAATTGCAGTATGTTCAATAAATGAAAAATCAAAACCCTGTGTTTGATTCAGTTAATGAGTCAAATCATTGAAGTGATTCAGTCTGATTCAGTGAGCTTCAGAGGCCTAAAGGTTGACTTTACATGTTATGTCAAGGTCCTTTTTTTCTGATAATTTTAGGAATTCTTCAAACTCTTCATTAGTTATGCTGATTACGTCATTGATCTTATGTGAGGTGTGTTGATGTATTTTCCGACTCTGTGTGACTCACTGATAACTATATGAATATAAAGAAAAGGAAAAGTGCAGTTCTGTGTAATACGTTATGATTTAATTATTCAGATTCTTGTTCTGTCTGATTACTGAACGGTGATTTGGTGATGTGTTGTGACGAGACCCTCGCTCACACGTACCTGTTTATAATGAAGTCTCACCTACGTGATGAGGAAAGGGCTTCACACGTGGCTTTCACACTGGAACCTTAGCTTTTGTCTAAAGTGAGAGGAGTTTCCTGAATCAGTTGTGACTGATAAAAAAAGGTTTACAACATTTATTTATTTATTTATTTATTTATTCATAATAAACTCTACTAAGAAACAGGAAGTGATTCACTTAAAACTCCGATCAGAAGTGATTTGTAACACATCTAATATTTACTGAAGCGTACTTTTATGTTTCCTGCTTTCTTTCCTGTGCTGTAAGGATGAGTATAAAGGTTAGAGATGATGTGAAACACATTTTGTTGCTGTTGATTGTTGTTTGCTCAACAGTTATTACACACTGCAGTCATGGTGAAACGTTTGACGTGGTATCAGTGATCAAGCTGCTGTAAAATTCACCCTCTCCAGTCTCTACAGTTTTATAGCTTACAGCTGAAGGCTTCATTATAAATCCTGAAGTTCTCTGTATGTTAGTGATCATAGACAGAACCCTAAACTTCCCTGCTAGAGAATCCTCCTCTCCGTCAGTCCTGTTCCTCACGTCCTCTCCTGATTCAGCTGCTGAAGCGAATAAGCTCATTTATTTATTTATTTATTTCTCATCTTTTATGAAGTTTTGCAGTCAAGAGCTCAGATGCAAGTTTAGTTTAATCTTAAACTTTAAACTAAATGTGCATCTTAAATGTCGGTGTGCGCGCGTGTTGTGTCGGTGTGCGCGCGTGTAGGTGTGTGCGCGCGTGTAGGTGTGTGCGCGCGTGTGTGTTAGAAAAAGTATCCGGATTTAGCTGAGCTGGGAGATTCCAGTTTCCGTAAATATTTCCATCACACACACGTTAACCTGTCTGTTGCCTAGAAACCAGTCCTGTTTCTCCATTTTAATGCAGCTAGAATTTGTCAGTGAGACCCACTGAATATTTATTACATAATTATTTGCACTGATTTGATGTGAAGAAATATTTTACCATCATAATACATAACATTAGAGTGTGGGTCAATGGGCGTGGCTTTGATATGGACATGGGTGTGGCCTAATACGTGGGT
This sequence comes from Tachysurus fulvidraco, assembly GCF_022655615.1. Taxonomy (NCBI): domain Eukaryota; kingdom Metazoa; phylum Chordata; class Actinopteri; order Siluriformes; family Bagridae; genus Tachysurus; species Tachysurus fulvidraco. The sequence continues at coordinate 92,764 of NC_062531.1, forward strand.
GTGGCCTCAGTGTCTAATTCTCAAACACACCGATTAACACAAAGTTCGATATTGATCATTATCATATTAATACTGGATGGATTTTAATCAAATTAATGATGTATTTCTGTGTTTTATTCTTATTACAGTAGTCATAATGTGGAACAAGTAAATTATAACAGAATTAAAATCAAATCAAATTTTATTAGTCACACACACACAGGGGCCGATATGCAGTGAAATGCTTTATGCAACTGTTCGGTATTAGAATAAAGAATATAAAAAAAGTATAAAAAAGCAAAAAAATAAAATATAAACTATATAAGAAAACTATATAAAAATATGAAATATATGGAGAATATGAAGAAATAATGTATATACATATAAATATACATAAATATACATATACATAAATATACATATACATAAATGTGTGTTTTTTAAAGATTGTCCTTAAAGTGACCAGGTGAAGTTTGGTGTGTAAACAGTGTATAAAGTGGCTGTGCTGTACAAGTCCAGAATTAAAGTATCCATGCAAAAGTGTGTGTGTGTGTGTGTGTGTGTGTGTGTGTGTGTGTGTGTGTGTGTGTGTGTGTGTGTGTGTGTGTGTGTGTGTGTGGGCAAAGAACAGTGGGGTATGGAGAGAGAGGCCCAGTGTTAGATCCTGGGTGTCTCCTGGTTTACGATCCGAATGGTCTGCAGGACGAAGCTTCTCCTCGTCCTCTCTGTGCTTGCCTTCAGGGAGCAGAAGTGTTTCCCTGAACACAACAAAGAAAATATTAAAATAGTTTTTAGTTATTACAGTAGCATGAGGTTATATTATCTAATTATTACAGTCTGACACTAATTAGCTTCCGGCTGTGTGGAATTTTAGTAATTAGAGTTAACTTCTGAATGTAAATTATTTTTATTCAATACAAAAGCAAGCCAGTGATTTCTGTCCCAAGACTGGATTAATAGACGATTGAGTAAAGAAGGACATTATGTGTAAAACCTGGAACTCTACACGTGCGAGTGGTCACCTGATGCTGAGGACAGAGTTGGGGGAAACGACTGACTCGCTGTGGCGACCCCTAACGGGGAAAAACACTGACTCAACATTGTGTTAATATTTAATACACAAACGAAACATAAACACACTGCTCATGTCAGATGACTTACGTTCATACATTAAACAACCTCAGGGTCACGTTCTCTTCTGAAACATCTCTCTGTTATCTAATATACATCTAATAATAATCTAGAATTTTTATTCTGTTAATTCTTATTTCTTTTATTATTCGTTATTTCCTTTATCATTAATTATGTTTACCTTCTGCTCTGTGTTTATGTTCTGTAAAGCTGCTTTGAGACAATGTCTATTGTAAAAAGCGCTATACAAATAAACTTGAATTGAATTGAATTGTTATCAGTCAGAATCTGAGCGTTGTTCAGAAACCTGCACTAACAATAAAGTGAAGAATTCAACATCATTAACGCCGTCATCCTCAAGACTGACAGACACAGAGGCCACGCCTCTTTTACTGAGGACACAAAGTTCCTCTTGCCCTAGCTGTATGTGTGCAACGACTCACTGAACATTAGTCTGGATTTCCAAGAAAACACACACACATACACGCACGCACGCACACACACACACACACACACACACACACACACACACACACACACATGTACACGCACACATGCACATACACACCACACAGAAGGTCACCTTAGGAGATGCAGTGTGTACACAGAACACTGATATAAGTAATTCAATAAGTTTCCGTTCAAATCATTACTTACCACAAATTGTGTGTGTATACAAACATCTGTGTGTGTGTGTGTGTGTGTGTGTGTGTGTGTGTGTGTGTGTGTGTGTGAACAGAGACATGCTGATCTCGTACCTGGACTCAGGTGTGTCTTTCTCAGAGATGTGTGAGGAGGTGAAGAAGATTTGCAGTGTCCACAGGAACTTACCCATCACACTCAAGTGGATTGATGATGAAGGTGTGTGTGCGTGTGTGTGCATGTGTGCACGAGTGTGTATGCGCATGAGTGTGTGTGTGCGTGTGTGTGTGTGTGTGTTATGAAGCAGTTTGTTTATGAAGATGTTCTTCAGATGTTGCTCATCTTCTGAGTTTGAATCTGATCCGATTTCGTTACTGTGTGTGTGTGCGGTGTGTGCGTGCGTGTGTGTGTGTGCGTGCGTGTGTGCGTGCGTGTGTGTGCGTGTGTGTGCGTGTGTGCGTGCGTGTGTGTGTGTGTGTGCGTGTGTGTGCATGTGTGCGTGCGTGTGTGTGCGTGCATGTGTGTCCGTGCGTGTGTGTGTGTGTGTGGTGTGTGTGTGTGTGTGTGTGTGTGTGTGTGTGTGTGTGTGTGTGTGTGTGTGTGTGTTGAACAGGTGACCCTTGTACCATCTCGTCACAGATGGAGCTGGATGAGGCGTTTCGTATCTACAGCCGGAGCAGATCATCAGGACTCCTCCTGCACGGTACTTTACACCACCTCTCTGCTCTGACGAGTGTAAAGTACACAATTGTTAAGACTGTCCTAAAGGGCGTGGCCTAACATTCTGAGTAATAAGATCTAAACACAACAGACACCAATAAACCTCTTAAACACACAGAAAAATGTTGATCTGCTTTATTTTTAACATCAGTGGTGTAACATAAACACTTCTGATCACATGACATGTCTCTGTCTCACTTGTGCAGTGTTTCCCAGTATTCCGGAGAAGCCAGGCATGCCGTGTCCTGGGGAGGATAGTAAGTGTGTGTGTGTGTGTGTGTGTGTGTGTGTGTGTGTGTGTGTGTTTACTGTCTGCTGCAATATATTACAGAGGAATTATGCTGTAACTACTGATTTTTGATCATACTGTACTAATATATTGAATTACTGGACATTAAATCATTTTTTTTATTTCTTAATTTTAATAACAATAATGCAGGAAAAACTAAAAGAGCCAGAAACAATTGTATGAAGGACGTGAGGTAACTTCTGCTGTATAACATGCACATGCAGTTTTACAGATATTCAATTCAATTAATTTCAATTTATTTGTACGGTGTATATATATAAATGTGTATGTATTTATCCCCAATGAACAAGTCTGAGGTGACTCAGGTGACTGTGGGGAGGAAAAACTCCCTTAGATGGTAAAGGAAGGAACCTTGAGAGGAACCAGACTCAAAGGGGAACCTCATCCTCATCTGGGTGACACTGGGGGTGTGATTATATAACCTCATCCTCATCTGGGTGACACTGGGGGTGTGATTATATAACCTCATCCTCATCTGGGTGACACTGGGGGTGTGATTATATAACCTCATCCTCATCTGGGTGACACTGGGGGTGTGATTATATAACCTCATCCTCATCTGGGTGACACTGGGGGTGTGATTATATAACCTCATCCTCATCTGGGTGACACTGGGGGTGTGATTATATAACCTCATCCTCATCTGGGTGACACTGGGGGTGTGATTATATAACCTCATCCTCATCTGGGTGACACTGGGGGTGTGATTATATATATACAGTCTGATAAATGTTGTAGTGATGAGGAGATTGTTGTCCTCAAAGACCACATGGAGTATCTCCTCTTTGAACGTTCATGTCCTTCAAGAAGTGGAACACAACTGGAGCTGGTACAATGTCTGGATGCCTCAAGATGGTAGAAAGAGAGAAGCAGTTTAGAGGAATTAATGTAGCTGCTGTTCATAATATTAACAAGCACTAGATGATAATGTGCATTTGGTCTGATGTATTAGAGCACAATATTATGGGATGTATTATATGTACGCCTGACTACAGAGATGAGTTTTTAATCTACATTTAAACTGGGAAAGTGTGTCTGAGCCCCGAACACTATCAGGAAGACTATTCCAAAGTTTGGGAGCTAAATAAGAAAACGCTCTACCACCTTTAGTAGACTTAGATATTCTGGGAACTAGCAGAAGTCCTGAGTTTTGTGATCTCAGAGAGCGTGAAGGATTGTAACGTGTTAGAAGACTAGTTAGATACATGGGAGCTAAACCATTAAGAGCCTTGTACGTAAGTAGCAGCAGTTTGTAATCAGTTCTAAACTTAACAGGTAGCCAGTGTAGAGATGATAACATTGGGGTTAAAGGTCATACTTTCTTGTCCTAGTGAGAACTCTGGCAGCTGCATTTTGGACTAACTGTAACCTATTTATTAAAGATGCAGGACAACCACCTAGTAATGCATTACAATAGTCCAGTCTAGAGGTCATGAAGGCATGAACTAGCTTCTCAGCATCAGATACAGACAGGATGTTTCTCAGCTTGGTGATATTTCTAAGGTGAAGAAGGCTGTGTTTGTAATATGGTGATATGAGTTTAAAGACAAGTTGCTGTGTAATAAACACCAGGTCTTTTACACTCTCTCTATCTCTCACACACACTCACACTCACACACACACACACACACACACACACACACACACACACACAGGCTCTCTCTCTATCTCTCTCTCTCTCACACACACACACACACACACACACACACACACACACACACACACACACACACACACACAGGCTCTCTCTCTCTCTCACACACTCACACACACACACACACACACAGGCTCTCTCTCTCTCTCTCACACACACACACACACACACACACACACACATACATGCACACACACACATACAGAGACTCTCTCAGAGCCCAGTCTGATCCTTTGTTTCCGTGCCAGATTTTTCTTGAGACCCTTCAGCTCTTTGCCCCCAGCGCTCAGGGGACTACACCCTGAGTAAGGGATAGAGAGGCAGAGTGAGAGAGAGATAGAGGAAGAGGAGCGAGAAATGGTGTGTTTAGTTTAGACAGCACTCCTGCTTCATCCCTGATGCTCATCAGACAGAGAGAGCCACAGTGCAAAGAGGGAGGGACAGGAAAATACAAATAAGGAGTAAGAAGAGAGAGGGAGTGAGGGAGGAAGGGAAGGAGGGAGGGATGTGCAGCTCGTGGGCCGGTGCTTACACAGAGACAGAAAAGCGCTGAAGGGAGCAGAAAAGGAGGAAAGCTTAATCGGTGAGCAGGAAACACAACACCCACCCATCCATCCATCCATGCATCCATCCATCCATCTTTCCAACCATCTATCCATTCATCTATCCATCCATTTATTTATCCCTTCTTCTAATGCTCCAGCTGACAGAATGCCTTTGTGTTGGGATGTGGCTGACATTGAGCTAGCTGGAGGAGAATATGCCCTAGCTAGCATCCAGTACTGTGTGTGTGTGTGTGTGTGTGTGTGTGTGTGTGTGTGTGTGGTAAAGCAAATGAGATACTGTTATTTTTCCCTCTCTCTCTCTCTCTGTCTCTCTCTCTCTCTCTCTCTCTCTCTCTCTCTCTCTCTCTCTCTTTGTCTTTGCGATAATGATTTGGCCACACATCTTGCTACTGGTCAAATGTGCTTTGCTTAAAACCTGTGTGTGTGTGTGTGTGTGTGTGTGTGTGTGTGTGTGTGTGTGTGTGTGTGTGTGTGTTGGGGGTATCGTTGCTGAGAGGGAGAAACAGAACAGCAGATAGAAGAGAGGATCTTCATCTCTTGCTAGTTTGTGCACAAAAGATATATTGGTTGTGTCCTAAATCTGTGTTGCACTCTGTGTGATGGTATGTGACGATCACCTGATGTCTTCTGAGCTGTACAAATATTGTCTCGTGATTGAGTGATGCGTGCGGAGGGAAGTGAATGTGTCTGTGAGTGTGTGAGATGGATATCTGTCATTATGATCTCTCTCTCTCTTCTCTCTCTCTCTCTCTCTCTCTCTCTCTCTCTCTCTCTCTCTCATTCCAAGGTGTAAATAGATGCTCATGTATTATTCATGTCTGATGAAATTAGCAGAGCTTCACCCCAAACCCCAAACATAGCACCTAGCTTACCGAGAACTAGCACACATGCTCGTGTGTGTGTGTGTGTGTGTGTGTGTGTGTGTGTGTGTGTGTGTGTTCGTGTGTGTGTCTGCAGATGTGAAAACACAAGGCGTCTCATTCACACCATCCCCGAATTTGATTTAACCCAACAATGGATAATTGTACATCTCTACACACAAGTAGAATCAGATGCATTGTTTTTACTCATAGCATCCTGGGTATGTCTAATAATAATAATAATAATAATAATAATAATAATAATAATAATGCACATAAATAAAAACTTTATTAATATATACACACTCCTGTAGTCCTGTTTCTACACAGTCGTGGTTTCATTACAAATCTGTTGTAACTTACTTTGTTATTCAGTTCATTTTACTACTTTTTGTTCACAGCATCTGGGTCTGAATTCGCTGACTTTCTGTAACTGTAGTGAGGGAAGTTCATCCACACATCAACAATCTGCTCGCTACACCTCCACTACATCCCAGAGATGTTGGTTTATTGGTCTGGGTTTAGGGTGTAGGCTATAAGGTGTTGGTTGTAGGTTGTAGGCTGTAAGGTGTTGGTTGTAGGGTGTTGGTTGTAGGGTGTTGGTTGTTGGGTGTAGGCTGTAAGGTGTAGGTTGTAGGGTGTTGGGTGTTGGTTGTAGGGTGTTGGTTGTAGGGTGTTGGCTGTCGGGTGTAGGCTGTAAGGTGTTGGTTGTAGGGTGTTGGCTGTCGGGTGTAGGCTGTAAGGTGTTGGTTGTAGGGTGTTGGTTGTTGGGTGTAGGCTGTAAGGTGTAGGTTGTAGGGTGTTGGTTTTAAGGTGTAGGGTGTAGGTTGTAGGGTGTTGGGTGTAGGTTGTAGGGTGTTGCTTGTAGGGTGTTGCTTGTAGGGTGTAGGTTGTAAGGTGTAGGTTGTAGGGTGTTGGGTGTAGGTTGTAGGGTGTTGCTTGTAAGATGTAGGGTGTAGGCTGTAAGATGTAGGGTGTAGGGTGTAGGTTGTAGGGTGTTGCTTGTAAGATGTAGGGTGTAGGCTGTAGGGTATTGGTTGTAGGGTGTAGGTTGTAAGATGTAGGTTGTAGGGTGTAGGTTGTAGGGTGTAGGCTGTAGGGTGTAGGTTGTAGGGTGTAGGCTATAAGTCCTGATTAAACAGGTGAGCTATGACTGCCTTTAGCTGACACATTTATATTGTAGTCTTCTGTCATTAACACTTTGGTTATAAAGCAGCAGTGAAGCTTCAGCTCATCAATTAACACAGTAATAAAGTATTACATTCTACAGACATTAACACTGTGTTAACTGGAGCTGTTATTACACAGTTATTACATCTCACACAAACCTTATAACTGTCTATAGTGTTAATAATAAACTTCTCTTAATCAGTTGTTATAATAATCTCACTGTTAGTCATCATGAGCTCGTTGTCAAAGTTCTGAACAGGTTTAGAAAAAAAATCATGTACATATTATTATTATTGTTATTGTTATTGTTTATTATTATTAATAATAAACAATAACAATAATAATAATAATAATAATAATAATAATAATAATAATAATAATAATATTACCCTTTAGAGTCATAGTGGAGAGATGAAAAGTCCTTCCTTCTCTCTCTCTCTCCCTCTCTTTCTCTCCCCCCTCTCCCTCTCTCCCCCCCCTCTCTCCCTCTCTTTCTCCCTCCCCCTCTCTCTCCCCCTCCCTCCCCACACTAGACAATCTTTCCTGCTCATTAAGGATAACTGCATTATTTTGCTCTCCTCCTCCATGTTTTTTCTCTCCTACTCTCTCTCTCTCTCTCTCTCTCTCTCTCTCTCTCTCTCTCTCTCTCTCTCTCTCTCTCTCTCTCTCTCTCATTATCCCACACTTTCACTCTCTTCAGTGATGTCACTTCTTCTCTCCTCCTCTCTGTCCATTATTTGCCCTACTTGGCTAATAATCTTCTATTTCTGCTTCTCCCCTCTAAAACAGTCCTGCTTGTGCTCCTGAAGGTGTGTAAACTTTCGCATCAGAAGTCTGACTGTAATCCTGATGTAATAAAGTGCTGAGTTTCTGCTCCTTTATGTTGGGATTCTCTCTCAGGGTTAAATAGATTTTAGTAATAAAATAAACCTTCTCAAATTCTAGTGTTTCATATAAATGCCATGAACTTGATATGAAATAATCGTGAAAACAAGCCAAGAGAAATCCAGGACTTTAGAGGCAGGGCTGCTGTGTTCGAGGCGTGTTTACTGAGTAACACTTTTAGAGGCAGTGCTGTGACAGGCTGCTGTGTTCGAGGCGTGTTTACTGAGTAACACTTTTAGAGGCAGTGCTGTGACAGGCTGCTGTGTTCGAGGCGTGTTTACTGAGTAACACTTTTAGAGGCAGTGCTGTGACAGGCTGCTGTGTTCGAGGCGTGTTTACTGAGTAACACTTTTAGAGGCAGTGCTGGGACCGTCTGCTGTGTCCTGAGCTGCAGTAAGTCGTGTCCTCTCCACTGAGCCGTGTGGACACACACAGTCTCTCTGTGTAACTCCGCTGTAGATTGTGGACTCCTTCGAGCTTTTCTCAGCGATGCTTCCATGTGCTTGTAGTTTAGAGTAACTTTTGTAAAGCCGGGTGAATTTACTGGTTCTGTTTGACTTGCCCTAACACGCACACACAAGTGATAGTGATAAGAAGCATGAATTCTCCTGTACCAGGATGGATGTCCTGTCTTTTCATCCTCACACCGTCTCTCTCTATGTAAACAGTGTGAAGTGAATTGGTGAGTTAAGGTGTGCAGCTTAATGTTCACTGATCTCTTCTCGTAGAAAGTTTGCTCCCACACTGAGCTGGACACACCACAGGGGCTGGTTTGCCAGTGTGAGATGATGTTAAACTTCTCTACTTTGAGCATTATGATCCTTTTTGTATCTGCTGGCTGAGAAACGCTCATTTCCTTTAATTACTCTCAATTATCCAATTAGAGATCAGGCTAAAGCATTAATTAGCATACAGCTGGGAACTTCATCTCAGCCTCATCCTCCAACTAACATCTACTGTAACTGTATTTACCATGGAGTGGAGAGTGTGTGTGTGTGTGTGTGTGTGTGTGTGTGTGTGTGTGTGTGTGTGTGTGTGTGTGTGTGTGTGTTCAGACTGTTCAGCATAGGTACTTATCTTATTATGTAGCTGCTCTGACGGGTATCATACTGCTAAAGAGACCGAGGATGTTAACTCTAAAGTAGAGCTGCTGCTGCTGCTGATGTGTTAATGAGCTCAATCCTGACCCTCAGTTTAAACTTGTGCTAGACAGACAAGCCAACACACAAACACACACACACAAACACACACACACACACACACACACACACACACACACACACACACACACACACACACACACACATGCACAGAGAGGCTATTCTCTTTGGCTTCAGAATAAGTCATTGTTGCCATGGTGTTACCGCGGTGATCTCATCTGCCATGGCAATATTGTCAGTGCCATGATGGGATGCTTCAGATAGGCACACAGGAAGTGATGTCATAGCCTAAGGGCCCTTGGGTCATGTGATCAACCTCAGAAGGATGTATGATGCAGCAGTGTAAAGTGCTGTGATGGTTTATTATCACTATGATTGACAGGTGAGGCAGCAGGAAGTCCCTCCCATACAGGGCAGTTACACTGTCACTCACTCAGGATTCAGACTCACCTCCTCATGTTGGGTTTAAATCTTACACAGTTGTAGAACTCACAAGTTTGGGATTTGACCCCCTTTAAAAAAACAAATCCATAAAATAATGTCAGTATCTAAAGTAATGTCAGTATCTAATATATAACGTCAGTATGTAATGTAACGTCAGTATCTAATGTCAGTATCTAATGTAATGTCAGTATCTAATATAACGTGAGTATCTAATGTAACGTCAGTATGTAATGTAACGTCCGTATCTAATGTAACGTCAGTATCTAATATAACGTCAGTATGTAATGTAACGTCAGTATGTAATGTAACGTCAGTATGTAATGTAACGTCAGTATCTAATGTAATGTCAGTATCTAATGTAACGTCAGTATGTAATGTAACGTCAGTATGTAATGTAACGTCAGTATGTAATGTAACGTCAGTATCTAATGTAATGTCAGTATCTAATGTAACGTCAGTATGTAATGTAACGTCAGTATCTAATATAACGTCAGTATCTAATGTAATGTCAGTATCTAATGTAACGTCAGTATGTAATGTAACGTCAGTATCTAATATTACGTCAGTATGTAATGTAACGTCAGTATGTAATGTAACGTCAGTATCTAAAGTAACGTCAGTATCTAATGTAACGTCAGTATCTAATGTAACGTCAGTATGTAATGTAACGTCAGTATCTAATGTAACGTCAGTATCTAATGTAACACCAGTATCTAATGTAATGTCAGTATCTAATGTAACGTCAGTATGTAATGTAACGTCAGTATCTAATATAACGTCAGTATCTAATGTAGTCAGTATCTAATGTAACGTCAGTATGTAATGTAACGTCAGTATGTAATGTAACGTCAGTATCTAATGTAATGTCAGTATCTAATGTAACGTCAGTATGTAATGTAACGTCAGTATCTAATATTACGTCAGTATCTAATGTAACGTCAGTATGTAATGTAACGTCAGTATGTAATGTAACGTCAGTATGTAATGTAATGTCAGTATGTAATGTAACGTCAGTATCTAATGTAACGTCAGTATCTAATATAACGTCAGTATCTAATGTAATGTCAGTATCTAATGTAACGTCAGTATGTAATGTAACGTCAGTATCTAATATTACGTCAGTATCTAATGTAACGTCAGTATGTAATGTAACGTCAGTATGTAATGTAACGTCAGTATCTAAAGTAACGTCAGTATCTAATGTAATGTCAGTATGTAATGTAATGTCAGTATGTAATGTAACGTCAGTATCTAATGTAACGTCAGTATCTAATATAACGTCAGTATCTAATGTAATGTCAGTATCTAATGTAACGTCAGTATGTAATGTAACGTCAGTATCTAATATTACGTCAGTATCTAATGTAACGTCAGTATGTAATGTAACGTCAGTATGTAATGTAACGTCAGTATCTAAAGTAACGTCAGTATCTAATGTAATGTCAGTATGTAATGTAACGTCAGTATCTAATGTAACGTCAGTATCTAATGTAACATCAGTATCTAATGTAACGTCAGTATCTAATGTAACGTCAGTATCTAATGTAATGTCAGTATCTAATATAACGTCAGTATCTAATGTAACGTCAGTATCTAATGTAACGTCAGTATGTAATGTAACGTCAGTATGTAATGTAACGTCAGTATCTAATGTAATGTCAGTATCTAATGTAACGTCCGTATCTAAAGTAACGTCAGTATCTAAAGTAACGTCAGTATCTAAAGTAACGTCAGTATCTAATGTAATGTCAGTATCTAATGTAACGTCAGTATCTAATGTAACGTCAGTATGTAATGTAACGTCAGTATCTAATGTAACGTCAGTATCTAAAGTAACGTCAGTATCTAATGTAATGTCAGTATCTAATATAACATCCGTATCTACTATAACGTCCGTATCTAATGTAACGTCAGTATGTAATGTAACGTCAGTATCTAATATAACGTCAGTATCTAATGTAACGTCAGTATGTAATGTAACGTCAGTATCTAATGTAACGTCAGTATGTAATGTAACGTCAGTATGTAATGTAACGTCAGTATCTAATGTAACGTCAGTATCTAATATAACGTCAGTATGTAATGTAACGTCAGTATCTAATGTAACGTCAGTATCTAAAGTAACGTCAGTATCTAATGTAATGTCAGTATCTAATGTAACGTCAGTATCTAATGTAACGTCAGTATGTAATGTAACGTCAGTATGTAATGTAATGTCAGTATCTAATGTAACGTCAGTATCTAAAGTAACGTCAGTATCTAATATAACGTCAGTATCTAATATAACGTCAGTATGTAATGTAACGTCAGTATGTAATGTAACGTCAGTATCTAATGTAACGTCAGTATGTAATGTAACGTCAGTATGTAATGTAACGTCAGTATCTAATGTAACGTCAGTATCTAATATAACGTCAGTATCTAATGTAATGTCAGTATGTAATGTAACGTCAGTATCTAATGTAACGTCAGTATCTAATATAACGTCAGTATCTAATGTAATGTCAGTATCTAATGTAACGTCAGTATCTAATGTAACGTCAGTATCTAATATAAAGTCAGTATGTAATATAACGTCAGTATGTAATGTAACGTCAGTATCTAATATAACGTCAGTATGTAATGTAATGTCAGTATCTAATATAACGTCAGTATGTAATGTAATGTCAGTATCTAATCCTCCTTTATTAAAGCATTTATTTATAGAGCAGAACAG
>NC_062531.1:112500-117500 GCF_022655615.1 Tachysurus fulvidraco
ACTCTCTCTCTCTCACACACTCTCTCTCTCACTCTCTCTCTCACCCCCCCCCCCCCCCCTGCAGTAGCGTTCCTGCCCCGCAGTCGGACAGTGGAGAAAGCAGAAGATGACCCTGAGGTGATGTGTCAGTATTAACAGTCTGCATTCTGTAATAATAATAATAATAATAATAATAATAATAATAATAATAATAATAGTCATTTATTATCTTCTTTACTGTAATATTATATTGTGTGTAAGTTTTCACCCCTGATGAGAAACCGTATCGTTTCATGTTACAGTCTGGAGCTCAAATGGACATCACTGTTTACTGTGTTATTTACAGTATCGTGCAAAAGTAAGTGCAGAAGTAAGTGCACCCCTCACATTTATGTCTATTTTATTAGATCTTTTCATGTGACAACACTAAAGAACTGACCCTGTGCTCCAGTGTAAAGTAGTGAGTGTACAGTGTGTATAACTGTGTAAAGTAGTGAGTGTACAGTGTGTATAACTGTGTAGTGAGTGTACAGTGTGTATAACTGTGTAAAGTAGTGAGTGTGCAGTGTGTATAACAGTGTAAAGTAGTGAGTGTGCAGTGTGTATAACAGTGTAAAGTAGTGAGTGTGCAGTGTGTATAACAGTGTAAAGTAGTGAGTGTGCAGTGTGTATAACAGTGTAAAGTAGTGAGTGTGCAGTGTGTATAACTGTGTAAAGTAGTGTGTGCAGTGTGTATAACAGTGTAAAGTAGTGAGTGTGCAGTGTGTATAACAGTGTAAAGTAGTGAGTGTACAGTGTGTATAACTGTGTAAAGTAGTGAGTGTACAGTGTGTGTATAACTGTGTAAAGTAGTGAGTGTACAGTGTGTATAACTGTGTAAAGTAGTGAGTGTACAGTGTGTATAACTGTGTAAAGTAGTGAGTGTACAGTGTGTATAACTGTGTAAAGTAGTGTGTGTGCAGTGTGTGTATAACTGTGTAAAGTAGTGAGTGTGCAGTGTGTATAACAGTCTACATCTACTGTCCCCTCAAAATAACTCAACACACAGCCATTAATGTCTAAACCGTCAACATTTTCACTTTTGTGACCCTCTTGGACACGGAGTTCACCAGAGCATCACAAGTTACCACTGGAGTCCTCTTCCACTCCTCCATGAGGACATCACGGAGCTGGTGGATGTTAGAGACCTTGTGCTTCTCCACCTTCCGTTTGAGGATGTCCCACAGATGCTCAATAAGGTTTAGTTCTGGAGACATGCTTGGCCAGTCCATCACCTTTACCCTCAGCTTCTTTAGCAAGGCAGTGGTTATCTTGAAGGTGTGTTTGGGGTCGTTATCATGTTGGAATACTGCCCTGTGGTCCAGTCTCAGGAGGGAGGGGGTCATGCTCTGCTTCAGTATGTCACAGTACATGTTGGTATTAATGGTTCAGACAGAACTCATGCAGCCCCAGACCATGACACTCACACCACCATGCTTGACTGTAGGAAAGACACACTTGTCTTTGTCCTCCTCACCTGGTTGCCACCACACACACATCTCATCATACCACAGGACATGGTGTCAATAACCCATGTCCTTAGTCTTCTTGTCTTTCTGCAAACTGTTTGTGGACTTTTTTATGCATCATCTTTAGAAGAGGCTTCATTCTGGGACGACAGCCATACAGACCAGTTTGATGCGGTGTGTGACGTCTGAGCACTGACAGGGTGACCCCCACCCCCCACCCCCACCCCTTCCACCTCTGCAGGAATGCTGTCAGCATTCGTACGTCTATTTCCCAAACACAACCTCTGGATACGACACTGATCACGTGCACTCACTTCTTTGGTGGACCACGGCGAGGCCGGTTCTGAGTGGAAGCTGTTAAACTGCTGTATGTCTTGGCCACTGTGCTGCAGCTCATTTTCTGGGTTTTGTCAATCTTCTTATAGCCTACGTCATGTTTATGCAGAGCAACAAGTCCTTAGATTCTTTGCCATAAGGTGCCATGTTGAACTTGTGAGAGCGATAACACCAAATTTAACACACCTGGAGTCACATGACATCGGGGAGAGGAAATGGCTAATTAGGCCCAATTTTTACTTAGGGGTGTACTTACTTATGTGCCTAGTGGTTTAGACATTAATGGCTGTTTTGATGGGACAGTAAACTTACTACTTCAGTGTTGTCACATGAAAAGATATTGTAAAATGTTCACACAAATGTGAGGGGTGCATTTACTTCTGACACATACTGTACTGTACATGTCTAACATTTGTAGGATTTTTATTATGAGACACAAATGTTTTTAAACAACACCAACATCTGTTGATTCAGAGTGGGATTGGCTTCACAACGTTGGGTTTCCACTAAAGATAACACTGTGTCTCAGAAGGTTTGTGGAGCACCGAGAACCTTTACCAAAGTGTGGCGTATGAAAAGATCTGCTCAGGATCCAAAACATCTGAGTTCTTCTGTGGAATCTGGTGGTGGTGTCACACGGATGACATCATTGTCCTTTTAATTCAATCTCAATTCAATTTATTTGTTTAGCACTTTTAACAATTCCTCAAAGAAGCTTTAAAAAGTATGGAAACAGAAGAGAGAGAAAAAAGAAATAAATATATAAAAAGAAGAAGAAAAATAAGGATAAAAATAAATAAATGAATATACATCATTAAAGTTTCAAATTAAAAAGGATTAAATTAAAATTTATCTTTATCCCTAATGAGCAAGCCAGAGGTGACAGCGGTAAGGAAAACCTCCCTGAGATGATAAGAGGAACCTTGAGAGGAACCAGAAGTGAACCTCATCCCCATCTGGGTGACACTCTACAGTAAATAGTGTAAATGTAAATAATGTCCTTTTTACAACACTTTATAACAGTGCAGCCGAGAGCTCCTGAGGAACTAATGGGTCATCATAACCTCTGAGTTCAGCTCAGACCTGATTACTGATAAAGACCAGAACATACAGCTGACTGACACAACATTGGTACAGAAGAAGACATGACAGTCTCCGGGTGGCTTCATACACAACAACCCCATGAGACACTGATGACCATGAAGATCAATCCCTGGCAGGGCGACCACCGGGTGACGAGACTCCAACCAGGGGTAGAACATCAGGACTGATGAAGTAGCTCCATAAGAAGAGACGATCAGGCTAGAAACATTGGGAGCTCCGGAGTGGCGTATACAGCTCAACAGAAAGAGAGAGAAAGATTATGTTTGATTGTAATCAGGTGATGGACAATGAAGAGCCAGAAGGTGACACAGACATAAGGGCTTCCTGGGATTTAAGTGTCCCACCGCTCCACAGTGTGCAATTGATTTAAACACTGACACTGTGTCTGAGTCCTGAACACTAATTAGAAGTCTGTTCCATAACTGTGGGTCTCTGTGAGAAAAAGCTCTGCCCCCTGCTGGTGACTTTTCTGGTGATGTGTTCATATCTTCTGGTTCTAGTTAGGACTCTAGCTGCTGTGTTCTGGACTAACTGGAGCTTGTTTCTGCTCCTACTGAACATCCAGACAGTAAAGTATTACAATAATCCAACCTAGAGGTAACAAACACATGACCTAGTGTTTCTGCATCATGTCATGACATCATATCTCTGATCTTAGTAATATTACTGAGATAAAGAAGGCTAACATTGTGGTATTATTTATGTGAGCTTCAGATGAGAGACCGGTATCAATAATCACACCGAGGTCTTTTACTGCTGCACATGATGTAATAGAAAGACCATCCAGAGTTACTCTGTAATCAGAAAGCTTACTTCTGACTGTCTGTGGTCCTGGTACAAGAACTTCTGTGTGTCAGAGTTAAACAGGAGGAAGTTAGTAAGTGTCCACTGTCTGATGTCCTTCATACAATCTTCAAACTTATTAATCTGGTGTCTCACATCTGACTGAGCTGAAACATACAGCTGTGTGTCATCAGTGTAACAGTGGAAGAAAAGCAATGGGCCTAAAACAGAACCTTGTGGAACACCAAACATTACCTTAGTTTGTTAAAAGTGGTCACCATTTAGATCTACAAACTGATATCGATCTGTCAAATAAGACCTGATCCAGTAGAGAGCTGTGACTTTAACACCAACAACATGGATGCAAACATATGTTTAACGCGGTGACGTGGTGAATTGTAAATATCGTGTCCGAAGCGTAATTTAAATGAAATGAGATAGTAGTCAGAGATAACTTCTGTTTGAGACACTGTGACTATATTTTCTACATTTAATCTGAGGGTAACGAGTTTAAGACTGTGACCTCCATGATGAGTGGGTCCTGTTACGTTCTGGTTAACCTCTACTGAATCTAAGATGGAAACAAATGCTGTTCTCGGAGGGTCTTTTAACTTCTAAAAATAAATATAAAAGTCTCCAACAACTACTGCTTTGTCTAAAGAAACAACTAGGTTTGAAATGAAATCTGCAAATTCACAGATGAATATGTTGAGAATACGGTCCATGAGGTCTGTGTATAACAATTAGAGGAACTGACTCAGTAGATGTATATTTTGTAGCTACATACAGTATGTTATGTTAGTATGAAGAACTTCGAATGAGTTAAACATGTGTCTAGATTCTTACTTGACATCGAGCTTATCATCATGAATAACTGCAACACCTCCTCCCCTGCCTCCTCCCCTGCCTCCGCCCCTGCCTCCGCCCCTGCCTCCTCCCCTGCCTCCTCCCCAGCCTGTTAGGTGTGACTGATGTATATAACAAGCTTCGTTTAATGTGACAGACTGGTTTGGTTTGATCCATGTTTTTGTTAAACACAGAACACTAAACTTCTGATCTGTAATCATTTCATTAGCCATAAGAGCTTATAGATGTAAGAGATCTTATATTTAACAGTCCTAACTTCAGATTAAAGGTGCTGGCTGCACATACACTATCACCTAATGTTATACTAATAAGGTTGCTAAAACAAATTGTCTGAGTGTTTATATAGTGAACCCTGGGTGACGACTCACTGCAGCTAGCAGACGGTCAGATTAGCCTGTTTGTCTGCTCCCTGGCCCTGGCTCT
>NC_062531.1:122500-127500 GCF_022655615.1 Tachysurus fulvidraco
ACCCAGTTGGGAGCATTAAACTCGTGGTGACCAAGACACACAAGGACAAAATGTTTTTATTGCCTTAACCTCCTAAAGTTGTTTTTGAGAGGAATTAAAGGCTACAGAGGTCTCGTTTCAGGAGGGGATCAGACCCGGGGACACGACCAGCACTTTTTGTGGCACGCCGAACTACATTGCACCTGAAATCCTTCGAGGAGAAGATTACGGTATGCGATAAATGTCCATCCCTCCACACAAGCACCAAACAAAACACTCAACAGGAGATTGGACATAATTACCTTCTTATAGCACACAGTGTGTAGTACTTATATACAGTGTGTAGTACATATACAGTGTGTAGTACTTATATACAGTGTGTAGTACTTATATACAGTGTGTAGTACATATATACTGTGTGTAGTACTTATATACAGTGTGTAGTACATATATACTGTGTGTAGTACATATACAGTGTGTAGTACTTATATACAGTGTGTAGTACATATATACTGTGTGTAGTACATATACAGTGTGTAGTACATATACAGTGTGTAGTACTTATATACTGTGTGTAGTACTTATATACAGTGTGTAGTACATATATACTGTGTGTAGTACATATACAGTGTGTAGTACATATATACTGTGTGTAGTACATATATACTGTGTGTAGTACATATACAGTGTGTAGTACATATATACTGTGTGTAGTACATATATACTGTGTGTAGTACATATATACTGTGTGTAGTACTTATATACTGTGTGTAGTACATATACAGTGTGTAGTACATATATACTGTGTGTAGTACTTATATACTGTGTGTAGTACATATACAGTGTGTAGTACTTATATACTGTGTGTAGTACTTATATACTGTGTGTAGTACATATACAGTGTGTAGTACTTATATACAGTGTGTAGTACATATATACTGTGTGTAGTACTTATATACTGTGTGTAGTACATATACAGTGTGTAGTACATATATACTGTGTGTAGTACTTATATACTGTGTGTAGTACATATACAGTGTGTAGTACATATATACTGTGTGTAGTACTTATATACTGTGTGTAGTACATATACAGTGTGTAGTACTTATATACAGTGTGTAGTACTTATATACAGTGTGTAGTACATATATACAGTGTGTAGTACATATATACAGTGTGTAGTACTTATATACAGTGTGTAGTACTTATATACAGTGTGTAGTACATATATACTGTGTGTAGTACTTATATACTGTGTGTAGTACATATATACAGTGTGTAGTACATATACAGTGTGTAGTACTTATATACTGTGTGTAGTACATATATACAGTGTGTAGTACATATATACTGTGTGTAGTACATATATACTGTGTGTAGTACATATATACTGTGTGTAGTACGTATATACAGTGTGTAGTACATATATACTGTGTGTAGTACATATATACAGTGTGTAGTACATATATACTGTGTGTAGTACTTATATACAGTGTGTAGTACATATACAGTGTGTAGTACTTATATACAGTGTGTAGTACATATATACTGTGTGTAGTACATATATACTGTGTGTAGTACATATACAGTGTGTAGTACATATATACTGTGTGTAGTACATATATATAGTGTGTAGTACTTATATACAGTGTGTAGTACATATACAGTGTGTAGTACTTATATACAGTGTGTAGTACATATATACTGTGTGTAGTACTTATATACTGTGTGTAGTACATATACAGTGTGTAGTACTTATATACTGTGTGTAGTACTTATATACTGTGTGTAGTACATATACAGTGTGTAGTACTTATATACAGTGTGTAGTACATATATACTGTGTGTAGTACTTATATACTGTGTGTAGTACATATACAGTGTGTAGTACATATATACTGTGTGTAGTACTTATATACTGTGTGTAGTACATATACAGTGTGTAGTACATATATACTGTGTGTAGTACTTATATACTGTGTGTAGTACATATACAGTGTGTAGTACTTATATACAGTGTGTAGTACTTATATACAGTGTGTAGTACATATATACAGTGTGTAGTACATATATACAGTGTGTAGTACTTATATACAGTGTGTAGTACTTATATACAGTGTGTAGTACATATATACTGTGTGTAGTACTTATATACTGTGTGTAGTACATATATACAGTGTGTAGTACATATACAGTGTGTAGTACTTATATACTGTGTGTAGTACATATATACAGTGTGTAGTACATATATACTGTGTGTAGTACATATATACTGTGTGTAGTACATATATACTGTGTGTAGTACGTATATACAGTGTGTAGTACATATATACTGTGTGTAGTACATATATACAGTGTGTAGTACATATATACTGTGTGTAGTACTTATATACAGTGTGTAGTACATATACAGTGTGTAGTACTTATATACAGTGTGTAGTACATATATACTGTGTGTAGTACATATATACTGTGTGTAGTACATATACAGTGTGTAGTACATATATACTGTGTGTAGTACATATATATAGTGTGTAGTACTTATATACAGTGTGTAGTACATATACAGTGTGTAGTACTTATATACAGTGTGTAGTACATATATACAGTGTGTAGTACATATACAGTGTGTAGTACTTATATACAGTGTGTAGTACATATATACAGTGTGTAGTACATATACAGTGTGTAGTACTTATATACAGTGTGTAGTACATATATACAGTGTGTAGTACATATATACAGTGTGTAGTACTTATATACAGTGTGTAGTACATATACAGTTTGTAGTACTTATATACAGTGTGTAGTACTTATATACAGTGTGTAGTACATATATACTGTGTGTAGTACTTATATACAGTGTGTAGTACATATATACAGTGTGTAGTACATATATACAGTGTGTAGTACATATATACAGTGTGTAGTACTTATATACAGTGTGTAGTACATATATACAGTGTGTAGTACTTATATACAGTGTGTAGTACATATATACTGTGTGTAGTACATATACAGTGTGTAGTACTTATATACAGTGTGTAGTACATATATACTGTGTGTAGTACATATACAGTGTGTAGTACATATATACAGTGTGTAGTACATATATACTGTGTGTAGTACATATATACTGTGTGTAGTACTTATATACTGTGTGTAGTACATATACAGTGTGTAGTACATATATACTGTGTGTAGTACTTATATACTGTGTGTAGTACATATACAGTGTGTAGTACTTATATACTGTGTGTAGTACTTATATACAGTGTGTAGTACATATATACTGTGTGTAGTACTTATATACTGTGTGTAGTACATATACAGTGTGTAGTACTTATATACAGTGTGTAGTACATATATACTGTGTGTAGTACTTATATACTGTGTGTAGTACATATACAGTGTGTAGTACATATATACTGTGTGTAGTACTTATATACTGTGTGTAGTACATATACAGTGTGTAGTACATATATACTGTGTGTAGTACTTATATACTGTGTGTAGTACATATACAGTGTGTAGTACTTATATACAGTGTGTAGTACTTATATACAGTGTGTAGTACATATACAGTGTGTAGTACTTATATACAGTGTGTAGTACTTATATACTGTGTGTAGTACTTATATACTGTGTGTAGTACATATATACAGTGTGTAGTACTTATATACAGTGTGTAGTACTTATATACAGTGTGTAGTACATATATACTGTGTGTAGTACTTATATACTGTGTGTAGTACATATATACAGTGTGTAGTACATATACAGTGTGTAGTACTTATATACTGTGTGTAGTACATATATACAGTGTGTAGTACATATATACTGTGTGTAGTACATATATACTGTGTGTAGTACATATATACTGTGTGTAGTACGTATATACAGTGTGTAGTACATATATACTGTGTGTAGTACATATATACAGTGTGTAGTACATATATACTGTGTGTAGTACTTATATACAGTGTGTAGTACATATACAGTGTGTAGTACTTATATACAGTGTGTAGTACATATATACTGTGTGTAGTACATATATACTGTGTGTAGTACATATACAGTGTGTAGTACATATATACTGTGTGTAGTACATATATATAGTGTGTAGTACTTATATACAGTGTGTAGTACATATACAGTGTGTAGTACTTATATACAGTGTGTAGTACATATATACAGTGTGTAGTACATATACAGTGTGTAGTACTTATATACAGTGTGTAGTACATATATACAGTGTGTAGTACATATACAGTGTGTAGTACTTATATACAGTGTGTAGTACATATATACAGTGTGTAGTACATATATACAGTGTGTAGTACTTATATACAGTGTGTAGTACATATACAGTTTGTAGTACTTATATACAGTGTGTAGTACTTATATACAGTGTGTAGTACATATATACTGTGTGTAGTACTTATATACAGTGTGTAGTACATATATACAGTGTGTAGTACATATATACAGTGTGTAGTACATATATACAGTGTGTAGTACTTATATACAGTGTGTAGTACATATATACAGTGTGTAGTACTTATATACAGTGTGTAGTACATATATACTGTGTGTAGTACATATACAGTGTGTAGTACTTATATACAGTGTGTAGTACATATATACTGTGTGTAGTACATATACAGTGTGTAGTACATATATACAGTGTGTAGTACATATATACTGTGTGTAGTACATATATACTGTGTGTAGTACTTATATACTGTGTGTAGTACATATACAGTGTGTAGTACATATATACTGTGTGTAGTACTTATATACTGTGTGTAGTACATATACAGTGTGTAGTACTTATATACTGTGTGTAGTACTTATATACAGTGTGTAGTACATATATACTGTGTGTAGTACTTATATACTGTGTGTAGTACATATACAGTGTGTAGTACTTATATACAGTGTGTAGTACATATATACTGTGTGTAGTACTTATATACTGTGTGTAGTACATATACAGTGTGTAGTACATATATACTGTG
>NC_062531.1:140000-170000 GCF_022655615.1 Tachysurus fulvidraco
GGTTCTGTTGGCTCAACCGCGGCTCGGAGCGAGACACACAGGGCTTTCAGTTCTGACTTCAGCAAGCGAGAGAGAAAAAACTCTGTACATTGAAAACTTCTCATCTTTCAGACTCGTTTCCTCATCTCTCACACACTCGCACACACTCGCACACACTCGCACACACTCACACAACACTCACACACACTCACACACTCTCAGACTCTCTCAGACTCAACTAAAGTTGTGAAACAAAATGAAAACAGAATTGAAGATTTACACAAAATGCAGTTCCCATAAAAATCACCCAGATTGTCTTCCTCCTTCCCATCAGCCTCTCTGATTTTGTTGTTCTTTGTGCCTGCACTTGTCGCAGACTTCATTACCCAGAATCCCCTGCTACAGCCCATGGTTCTATTTTCTTCTTCTTGTATTTGTTGTTTTTAACCGAATCTCAGATGTTGGCATGTGCCGATGTTCAGGTTTATATGATCTGTTTATGAAGCAGCATAAAGACGAGGCGTCTCATCCACATCCCCCTGCATCCCATAATTCACGTCATCAGACGAGAGAATGTGAGAATCACAGATCATTTCATCAACATACTGAAGTCATTTATCTGAAGCAGTTTGAGGTAAGAAGTGTGAGGTCACAGTATAGAGCTGTAATATCGGCACATGCTCGCTCCAAACACGAATGTTAAATTAAACGCAATGTTTATTTAAAAAGAAAAGTTTAATTGTAATTAATTATGTCTGAAGTATGTACAATGCTTTTCTCAACAATCAGGGCCATGATTTACTCACAAATCAGCAGATAAAGGGACAAAAAGTGCCTCAAAGATCCGATAACCACGAGAGTCCTCACTAAACTCTGTAAACTTCTGGTTTAAATGGAGTTTAGACACAGGGATGTGAAGAGATCACGCAGATCACCGCTGAGCCTCAAACTGCACCGAGTTTTATTCATTTAAACCTGAAATCACACACATAAGAACTCGCACCTCAGTGAGGTGACTGTCACACACACACACACACACACACACACACACACACACGGGGTGGAGTGTGTATAAAACAGGCCCGTGTCTGTTACACTCACTTCTGAACATTAACACAATAGGTTTTAATAATCTGAGGTGCAGTAGCCCCCCCCCCCCCCCACACACACACACAGACTGCTGCTGCATTGTGAGGCTTTAACGCTAATGTAGATAAAAAGCCAAATTCTGTCTTTTCAAATCTAAGTCGTGTATTTGAACACAGGAACCTGGTGAACATCTACAATGACTTAGAGACATTTAATGTAACCCTGCACCCTATAGCCCCGCCTCCTTCTGGTCGCACATTCACATGACCAATAATAGTATTAACACACACACACACACACACACACACACACACACACATTAAATGAAGGTACAGTACAATTCCTGCTCACTCACTGATTTGTTTCCTGAATAATAAAAACATTATTTCAGGAAAATGTTTTGACATCTTCACTTTGCTTCCATGTGTTGGTGGAGTTTAGTGTCATCCTTCTCTCCTGATGAGAAAAGAGCTCATTGATTACAGCTGATCTGTGTGCTAGTAATAGGGTTAGTTAGCAGTGTGTGTACGCGGAAGAGAGATAAGAGCGATTAGCACTGTATAAAGGGGCAGCATGGGAGATAATGAGCTGATGATTTAGCATGTTGCTAACAAAGCACAGATTTCAGGATGGCTTTCAAATGAATTAAAACATAGAAGATACAAATAAATAATTACACAAATGTTCTGTTGGTCATGTGCTGATCTTATTTATGGTCATTATCATGGTAATAGATTGTCTAAGCTGAAAGCTAGCAGTATGGCGTGAGCTGTTTTTATTCTCCACAACATCTGATTATCACCACAGTTACACTAGTTTTGCTAACTGCTGTTTCTGCTACAAGTGTAAACTGTTTTTGTTGTTAAGCTGAAATGCTAATTACAGAAGTTAATGTACATGGAATCCTGATATGTTGATGTGCTAACCAGGAAGAACAGCACGGTGATGTCATCGCCTCAATACAACAACATTTGTGCTAGTTTAGGACTAGAACTAATCATTGTTTAATTGCAAGTGAAGGTTAGCAAGATTTAGCAAAACTAGCCTAACTAGATGTCTTTAAAGATGGTAATAATTATAATAATTTGGTATCAGTTCTGTTCAGTGAGCGGCTAATACGAGGTTTGTTTGTTTGTTTTTTTAAATAGATTTTGTTTCTTAATGAAGTTTTTACATCAATAAAAACACCATAAAGAAACTAAATCTCTTCGTAAAAAACAGCACATCATCATAAAGGACCACATGTGCAATGTCTTTAGTCACTGATGCTCCGATAAAAGCATTGTTTCTCTCCTGTTTTATCTCCTGAATGAAGTTCTGTAAATATCCGATTTATTCAATAAAACATTAGGATAAATGTTTTGGTCCCAGAGATTCAAATACCGTAACAATAAAACATCCATCAGGTTCAGCTGGATAATCATCATCATCATCATCATCTTCATCATTTCAGCAGCTCTGAGGGACGATGATCTGATGAAGTTTAATAAAATTCAATGGATTTTTATTCTGAATAAATTTCTCAGCACTTGTCACCCTCAAAAATAAACTTCCATAAACTTTTTCTTTTCTAAATAATTTTTGTTCAGCAGCAGAAAGTTTTATATCTTTAGTTTGTTTAATAAATTGTTCTGATTAAAGATATAATGCGTGTAAAAGAGCTGAGATGTGAGTGTGGGTGAAACAAACGCCAGATGATGTGTGTTTATTAGCAGCGTGTGTTGGCATGGTTACAGTAATGTAAGTGAACACATCAGCGTATTTACAGCACACTTAGAAATGAACTTCACAACACAACCTTCAGATTGTTATTTATAAGAACAATTCAAGCTTCAGTTCTGATGTTACAGATAAAGCTAGCTGAGGGATGATCGCCGTGTGGACATTTACACTAACACACATTAAGTACAGTGTTACAGGGAGCAACAGTCGCTCTAAATCATTCTTCAGCACACAGTGTAGGAGGTCGTGTGATGATGATTATGATGAAGATGATCACCACACCACATCTACATTCATCTCTGATAAACACTGAGCAAGATGACCATCACGCTCCAACTGAGAGGACCTGAAACACACACACACACACACACACGCACATAACCCATACAAAGAGCTGTTGTTAGCGGTGTTAGCATTGCTCAATCAAATATCTGTGCCACTCAGAATAAAGAAGTTTGTTAACTAATCAAAAGTCTTTGTTTATTACTAGCCACACTAGTGTCCACTGGATACAGTAGGTAATAATGTGAAATGAGACCATGCTAACCATTTAGCTTTCAGTCATGATTAGCAGTGTTAGCGTTATGTGACAGAAGTAAATGAAATTGTCACATGGTGCAGGTTAGCATACCTGGTGTGAGCTGGTGTCAGTTTACATTATTAGCAGTCAGCATTTTAACAGCTCATGTGTTATTGTGAACTGAGACATGTCTCACCCTGCAGGAAACTGCATCAGACACATCGGACAGCATTCCAGTGTTGATCCGTCTGATCCTGATCCTCTAATCAGCATTCCAGATTCATGACCGGTCTCAGGTTCTGATCCAGACACTATTCCTAATCCAGGAACTGCTCTGGAGTTTATTTCTGAAGTGTCTTTTGATCCAGGCCCAGCTTCACCCTCACGCTCCGGTCCAGATACGGCAGAGGCTCTGTTCACATCCTGCTCACACTCACTACCATCTAATCCCTCGTTCCCTTCACTGAGGGACTTCAGCGCACTGTGGACTGAGATGTGGTCGGATCGTGCCTGTAGGTGGGGAGAGGACACAGGAGAGGACAAGAAAGGACTAGAGAGAGCTAGTGTATTAGGAAAGGGAAGAACCTCTTCATCCAGACTGCACCAGTGATGCTCAGACTGTTTCTCCTCTTTCTGAAGAAAAAAAAAACACAAACGTAAACACACTTTAATTTCATTTTGGTTACCTTTTATAAATACATACACACACACACACACACACACACACACACACACACACACACACACACACACACACACATATATATATATATATATATACAGTCTGTGGTGTTTGTATCCTCTGTTTTCTTAGAAATGTAAACTCCAATACTGCTGTAACAGAAATCTGAAAGTTTTGCTCACACACATCCTGCACTTCAGCTTGTGTGTGTGTGTGTGTGTGTGTGTGTGTGTGTGTGTGTGTTCCACTGAATAATGCATCCTCTGCTCGGTCTCATTAGCTCTCCATCTCTCTGTGAACTCGACTGCGATGTCTTGGGAGTTTAAACCTGCCAAACCAGCACTAAACCCGCTCGGCGCTGTCCATCACCCCGTTTCCATGGACACTGCCATCAAAATCCGCCCATCATCCTCACACACTGTGCTGTGCTTCACACTAATTGGCAGCCACTCTGACAGCGAGTGTGTGAAGTGAGTGTGTTTCCCCAGGGGAGAAGCTCAGCACTGCTGGGGACGACACGCAGAGCCACAGCCGGATATAAATAAATAAATAATATAAAATCCCAGATGCTGAGATCAGCTCGACTCGCTCACTGATGACGACGTCATGTGTCACTAATCACACGAAGCACCTGTCAAACCTACAGGTGGGGATTTTATACCACGGTACAGTTCACGTGTGTGATCAAATGTCACGTGATTACAGTTTGCACGTGATTAAGGTTTACACGTGATTACAGTGCACACGTGATTACAGTGCACACGTGATTACAGTTCACACGTGATTACAGTTTACACGTGATTAAGGTTTACACGTGATTACAGTTCACACGTGATTACAGTGCACACGTGATGACAGTTCACACGTGATTACAGTTCACACGTGATTACAGTTCACACGTGATTACAGTGCACACGTGATTACAGTGCACACGTGATTACAGTTTACACGTGCTGTTTGTGAATAAACACTCATTTTTCACACAGGCTTGGTGTAGATACATGAGGTATAAAGTATACTGATGTTAAATGTGTAGGGAATAACAAGTGGTCTTGTGTCTTTTGTTTAATTAATTAAATAACTCCCTTATGGTAAGATGATCCATACAGATGGATAACGTGTTCATTGTAAGGAATTAATGCTTATTAATGTTACTAATTCGTACCACAGACAGTTGAGGTAGACGAGGAACACCGAGCGTCGCCTCCTGAGCTACAAACTGTGGACATAAAGACTGCAGAATTTCCAACCAGAACTTCTCCATGTCAGAGAGATCAGGTGAAGTCCAGTATGGCGTTCCTTCACCTGCTGGAGAACTACAACACACACACACACACAACCCACATACACACACACCACACACACACACACACAAAACCCACACACACACGCCCCACACAAACACACACCACACACACACACACACACACACGCCCCACACAAACACACACCACACACACACACACACACACACACACACACACACAAAACCCACACACACACGCCCCACACAAACACACACACACACCCCACACAAACACACACACCACCCACATACACACACACCACACGCACACACACACACACAACCCACGCACACACACCCCGCACACACACACCCCACACACACACGCCCCACA
This sequence comes from Tachysurus fulvidraco, assembly GCF_022655615.1. NCBI lineage: Eukaryota > Metazoa > Chordata > Actinopteri > Siluriformes > Bagridae > Tachysurus > Tachysurus fulvidraco. The sequence goes on from NC_062531.1 coordinate 145,633, forward strand.
CAAACACACACACCCCCCCCACACACACACACACCCCACACACACACACACCACACACACAACCCACACACACATGCCCCACACACCCCCCACACACACACACCCCACACTGTATGATATTCACCATACTGTACACACTTATTATACTTCTTCAGATTTCTGACACAGATGAAACCTAATTCTTACTTAATCAGCGACAATAATAAATAAATAAATAAATAAATATCATTTTCTATTCTACAGAAAAACTCATTAATAATTTTACTTTTTACATGCTCACCTCTGATGCATTCACAATCTGGCTTTTTTATTTTAACTGTTTATTTTTAATCATTTATTATCATTATTTTCCAAAAGTTTTGGCACCCCTACCCTGCGTCCGGACTGCGCAGACTCTGATTCAGATCTTTAATCCTAAACCGATGTTCAGATCTTATTTCCTCCACCGCCGTTTTTCTTCTTTTAAGTTTGGACATAATTTATATTTGTTTCTGTTCAGGAATATTTCAGAACACACAGAATTTAAACTACTTCCGCTTAGCACGGCGCGAAGAAACATGTTTTACCGTCTCAATGCAGCGTAAATAATGCGCAGGAAAAGTATTCACACACACACACACACACACACACACACACACACACACACACACACACACACACACACACACACACACACACACACACACACACACACACAGAGAGAGAGGTTTAACAATACTTTTATTCGTTATTTGACACACACACACATACACACACATACATACACACACATACACACACACACACATATATACATACACACACACACACATATGCATATATACACACACAGAGACAGAGAGGTTTAACAATACTTTTATTCGTTATTTGACACACACACACACACACACACACACACACACACAGACAGAGAGTTTTAACAATACTTTTATTCGTTATTTCACACACACACACACACACACACACACACACACACACACACATATATATACACACACACATATGCACACATATGCATATATACACACACAGAGACAGAGGGGTTTAACAATACTTTTATTCGTTATTTCACACACACACACACACACACACACACACACACACACACACACATATATACACACACACATACACACATATACACACACACAGAGACAGAGAGGTTTAACAATACTTTTATTTGTTATTTGACAGACACATACATGAGCTTCACAATTTTTCATCATGGGTCTTCCCTAGTATATAATTGAAAACAATTTAAAAATAAAAATAAAATAGGCAAATGATAAAAAAAGCTGTTAAAGAAAATCAGAGGTTACAAACAAGTTGATTCTCATGAACTGTGCATAAAACCTCATTCACACACACCATGTTTCATTAAAACCCTTTGCATTGCTTGTCAGCTTGCAGTAAGCAAATTCACTCTTTAGCCTGGCTGCTACTAACCCTTTGTTTTTCCATCTTATCCACACGGCTAGTTTAGCTTCGCCCATCACATAGTTCACTAAAACCAGTTTACTCCTTTTACAGAAGACATATTTCACTCCTTCTTTAAAAACCTTCTCTGAGAACTCTTCATCTGATTTTTGAAACCAGCTCTTTAGTTGCTTAAAAAGACCTTTAAATCTCAGGCATCATCAGGATCAGGGACAGCTTTTTTCCATCCACCATCACACTACTGAACTCTACACTACACCGCTAGATCACTAACCCTAACACAAAAACACTGTATATAACCTCTGTACAAAACATGTACATATTACATAGTTTATCTTTCTTTTACTCCTCATTACATCTGCACTATTTTTTGTTTCTTTATATCATTACTGTACATTCTGCCCAACATTTCACATTCATCTATATGTATATAACATGTGTGTGTGTGTGTATATATATATGGGGGTGCATGGGGGCTTAGTGGTTAGCACGTTCGTCTCACACCTCCAGGGTTGGGGGTTCGATTCCCACCTCCGCCTTGTGTGTGTGGAGTTTACATGTTCTCCCCGTGCCTCGGGGGTTTCCTATAAGTTCCTATAAGGTTTCCTATAAGTTCGGATAAGCGGTTGAAAATGAATGAATATACATATAGATAGATAGATAGATATTTATGCATAGTAGATTATTCAGCTTGCTAACTCCTTAAATGCCATCTTGTAAGCTTTGACTCTACACACTCCTCTTCAATGCCATAGCCTTATAGCCATTTCTGGAATTCTGTAATATTTATTTACTGTATACACTTTCATACACACCACCTGCTGTAAATATGCTAGATATTTATCTGCACTTTTGCACGACTGCTACATTTTGCACTTCTGGTAGATGCCAAACTGCATTCCGTTGCTGTGTACTTGTACTATAAAGTCATATCTATCTATCTATCTATCTATCTATCTATCTATCTATCTATCTATCTATCTATCTATCTATCTAATCTATCTATCTATCTATCTATCTATCTATCTATCTATCTATCTATCTATCTATCTATCATAAAAACAAGTGTTCTAGGTCTTCCTTTACCACACAGAACCTACACTCCCCCTTCACCACTCCCCCTGTTGCCCCGTGTATAATCCTCCACTGCAGGTCAGCAGTACACTTCTCTACAGGGGGTTTATACTACAGGGTCCTCCACCTGTCTCGCACAAGAACCTCTGGGTTCAACATCCCTGGCCACTTTGAGACTTTTTGTCTCCTCAAGGAATCTTCTTGCAGCACTTTTACCATTATTTGGTACATGGCTTTCTTGGACATGTCCTTAAAGAGGTTTGGCTGTGGAGTCTTGAAAGACAAGATGGAGTCTGTGACTTTGTCCCCTTCCTCCGCTGTCTCTGCAGGGAGAAATCAAAGTCCCGGACACTCCATGTCGTTCCTGCTGTCGTGAGTGTTCCCATGTCTCTGTCCAAAGTTCATTTTGTAGCTGCTTGGTTGTGACTTGTACAGTTCTTCTGCTTTCTGCTCTTCCGTTGGTATCCAGCCTCCTTCGTGTAGTAGGTGGACCAGCTTTGTGATGTTGTTGTCCAGTAAACACCTGTGTATGCTCACCGAGGACAGCAGTCTCGATTTTATGAAAGAGTTGTAGATTTTCCACGACTCTTTCTGTTCTTGTTACCGTTTTCCATGTGTGCAGCATGGATCTGTAATAAGGAGTCAGCTCACATAAGCTCAGCTCCTCCAGCTTTATTAAGAACAGATGTTTGTCTAGCTTGAGGCCACCTTCTCTCCTCAGGATGGCATTAGCAGTTTTCTCCCACACCACATCTTTGGCATGGATTCTGCTCCTCACGTCTACCAGCCCTTGCCCACCCTCCTCTAACGGCAGGTAAAGTACTACAGCATGCAGTCCACTCCAGCAGTTGTCCACTCAAAAAGATGTCTACTATTCTTCTTTGCACGTTAGAAACCAGTTCTTCAGATGGACCCATAATAATAGTCCTATGCCACAGCTTTAGGCAGCTGGCTGTTTACTATCAGAACTCTTCCTCTGTAAGACAACTGTAATAGCCATTTCCACTTGGACAATCGGGCAGACAACTTTTCCAGAAGCCCCTCCCAATTTTTTTTCTGGAAATGTTCATTTCCTAAATAAAACCCTAGGATTTTTAGTCCATCTCTTCTCCACTGTAGCCCTCCTGGAACTCTGTGCTCCCAGTTGCCTAACATAAAACCTTCACTTTTTGACCAGTTGACCTATGCAGAGGAAGCTTTTTCTTATGTCCCATTGGTCTTTTTTAAAAGTGCGATATCTTTTTTCTTGGTGATAAAAACAGAAATGTCATCCACATAAACTGCTAAGGCCACCTTAAAATAACCATTAACGTTTGGTATTAAAGTCCCTTTCAGTGTTGCTCTGAGCCTACATAGTGCCCCAGTACCCTTCAGGAGATGGCCCTGTTTAATTCCTGTTTTTGAGTTTGCAGTATTTGTGGCAGCTCTTTGAGTCCTCAGCAGATTCAGCATCACAGATCTCAGCACTGTATTACTTGCTGTAGAAATTACTCGCTAGTCTCTTCATTTCCGCCGGGTCAGATGTGATGGATCCATCCGGGCGACAAAGATGGCACATTGTCTTCTGCTGAACACTTTTTCTCCAGATTAAAAAAGAAAGTACTGGGAGCTTCCATGTCTTTAATGGAACAGTGTCTCGCTCTTATCAGTTCACTTTAGCTTGTTCCTGTAACAGGGAGCTGAGTTCTTGTCCCTTTTTTGTTAGTCCCTCTCCCTGTGTTGTGCCATTGCCATCCATGATGCGGGTTTCTAAAAGCTGAATGTCTCTTTGCAGAGACTGCACTGTTTCTTTCAGCATAGTAGTTGTTAAGGATGTATAATTCTGACACAACATTTTTATGTTGACTTTCCCCACATCTCACCACTGGCTAAGACTTTTAAAAGAACCCTTCTTCATTTTCCAGCTATCCCAGAAAGTTTAAAAAATCTGACAAAAAGAAACATCTTGTAATAATTTAACATTAAAAACCCAATAATAGTTTGCTTTCAATGTTTTCTTTATATTTACATTTAATAAAACCATGTGATTATCTGAAAACCCATTGGGTGCAAAAACAACATTCATCACTCTGTTATTCCAGGTCTTTTTAAATAAAACCTGTCTAGCGTTTCTCCACTGAAGGAACATTCAAGATGGCGGTGCGGCAGTAGCACGCAGCGGCCTCTCCGGATTCAATACGGTGCTATTTACCTTTTTTTAAGTTTTTATTTACGGTTTTTAGCCCGAACATTGCTACTACATGGATGCCAGAGTCAGCGGTGTTCATGTATACAACCACCAGGACCTAATAAACTACAGAAATCGTGTAACAACCAACCTGCACGATGATGTACTGGATAGGCTACGTGACCTTTTCTTGTTGCGGAGACCAGGCCTCCAGTCCCCAGTGTCGCCTGATATCGGAGACCAGGGGAGGGGACGCCGAAAGTGGTGCGCGAGGAAGCGGAAGTGTGGTAAGTGGGCGAGTGTCTGTGCGGTAAGACTCGCGGTGGTGGTGTGTGTGTTTATATCAACACGGAATAGTGCAAGAGCTCTGTGCTTGTTTCTACTTACTGTTCATCGTCAGTGGAGTTTGTGATTGTTAGATGCAGGGCATTTTACTTACCATGGGAATTTACTACTGTTTACATTGTCGGAGTTTACATTCCTCCTAGCGCTAATGCTAAAGAAGCGCTAAATGAGCTATACAGGGTTATTAGCGAACTTCAGAATGTTCACCCTGACTGAATTTTTATCATCACCAGAGATTTCAATCATGCAAATCTCAAGTCAGTGCTCCCTAAATTCCATCAACATGTGGACTTTGCTACGAGAGGTGAAAACACACTGGATCTTGTTTACACAAACATTCCCGGCGTGTGGAGCCCCGCCCCTACCTCGGCTACTCAGACCACATCACTGTTATGCTAATTCCAGCATACAGACCACTCGTCAGACGCTCAAAACCGGTTCTGAAGCAGGTGAAAACCTGGCCAGTAGGAACCACCTCTGCGCTTCAGGACTGCTTTGAGTGCACTGACTGGAACATCTTCAGGGAGGCTGCAATCAACAGCGACTCCGTCAACTTGGAGGAGTTCACGTCAGCAGTGACCAGTTACATCGGCAAGTGCATTGATGACGTGACCGTATCCAAGACCATCACCACATGCTCCAACCATAAGCTGGGGATGACTGCTAACGTGTGACTAGAGACCTAGCCTTCAGAACAGGGGACAGGACGGCCCTAAGAACAGCAAGGGCCAAACTGTCCAGAGCCATCAAAGAGGCAAAGCGCGCATACACCCAGTCAATCCACAGCCACTGCCAAGACAACGAGGACACCCGGTGCATGTGGCAGGGCATACAGGCAATCACGAACTACAAGACAGCTTCACCTGCTTGTGATAGCGATGCCTCTCTCGCAGATGCGCTGAACGACTTCTACACTCGGTTTGAGGTGCAGAACAACGTAGTGGCAAGAAAGACCATCCCTCCCCCGACGACCAGATACTCTGCCTATCCACGGCTGACGTGAGGAGATCTCTATACAGAGTTAACCCACGGAAAGGCTGCTGGACCAGATAACATTTCTGGCAGGGTGCTCAGGAAATGTACAGAACAGCTAGCGGATGTCTTTACTGACATCTTAAACATTTCCCTGAGCAGCGCCGTTGTTCCTACGTGCCTCAAAACTACCACCATCGTTCCTGTCCCAAAGAAGCATACAGTGTCCTGCCTTAATGACTATCGTCCCGTTGCACTCACACCAATAGTTATGAAGTGCTTCGAGAAGCTTGTCATGAGGCACATGAAGACCCAGTTACCCCCCTTACTGGACCCCCTACAGTTTGCGTATCGTACAAACCGCTCCACAGACGATGCCATTGCCACAGGCCTCCACTTAGCCCTCACCCACCTGGACAATAAAGACACTTATGTATGAATGCTGTACACAGACTTTAGTTCAGCATTCAATACAACTATCCCTCAGCACCTGATTGGGAAGCTGAGCTGCTGGGACTGAACACCTCCCTCTGCAACTGGATCCTGGACTTCCTGACTGGGAGACCTCAGTCAGTCCTGATCAGGAACAGCATCTCCAGCACCACCACACTGAACACTGGAGCCCCTCAGGGCTGTGTGCTCAGTCCACTGCTGTTCACTCTGCTGACTCACGACTGTGCAGCAATGTACAGATCGAATCATATTATCAAGTTCGCCGATGACACGACCGTGGTGGGTCTCATCAGCAAGAACAACGAGTCAGCATACAGGGAGAAGGTGCAACAACTAACTGTCTGGTGTAGAGCCAACAACCTTTCTCTGAATGTGGATAAAACTAAAGAGATGGTTGTTGACTTCAGAAGAGCACAGAGCGACAACTCTGCTGAACATCGACGGATCATCCGTAGAGATCGTCAAGAGCACCAAATTTCTTGGTGTTCATCTAGTGGAGAACTTCACCTGGTCACTCAACACCAGCTCCATCACCAAGAAAGCCCAGCAGCGTCTCTACTTCCTACGAAGGCTCAGAAAGGCACATCTCCCTCCCCCCATCCTGACCATGTTCTACAGAGGGACCATTGAGAGCATCCTGAGCAGCTGCATCAGGTTTGGGAACTGCACCATCTCAGATCGCAAGATCCTGCAGCGGATAGTGAGAACAGCGGAGAAGTTCATTGGGGTCTCTCTTCCCTCTATCATGGACACTTACACCACACGCTGCATCTGCAAGGCCAACAGCATTGTGGACGCCACACACCCCTCACACACACACACTCTTCACCCCACACACCCCTCACACACACACTCTTCACCCCACACACCCCTCACACACACACTCTTCACCCTCCTGCCGTCTGGAAAAAGGTACCGAAGCATTCGGCCCTCATGACCAGACTGTGTAACAATTTCTTTCCACAAGCCATCAGACTCCTTAATAACTGAACTGTAGTATACTGAGCACAACATACACACACATCATCTGTACGGACTGTACAGACCCTCACAAAACACACACACTGACACATCATACTGTTTACATGCTGCTTACAATCCAGCAAACTGTTTACATGCTGTTTTGTACACTTTTCTGCTGTTTTTGCACAAACTGTCCAACATTCCAGCTGTTTTTGCACATATTGTACAATATCTCAGCCATTACGCACAACTCTATATATACAAAGGACCTGCTGCTAAGAAACTGTGTTCATTCTAATGTTACTGCAAGAAATATTGTTTGAACATTCAGTATTCACACACAGTATACACACACAGTATACACACACACAGTACACACACAGTACACACACACAGTATACACACACAGTATACACACAGTATACACACAGTATACACACACACAGTACACACACAGTACAAACACACAGTACACACACAGTACACACACACAGTACACACACACACAGTATACAAACACACAGTATACACACACAGTATACACACACAGTATACACACACAGTATACACACACACAGTACACACACAGTACACACACACAGTACACACACACAGTATACACACACAGTATACACACAGTAAACACACACAGTACACACACACAGTATACACACACAGTATACACACACAGTATACACGCACAGTATTCACACACAGTATACACACACAGTATACACACACACAGTATACACACAGTATACACACACAGTATACACACAGTATACACACACAGTATACACACACAGTACACACACACAGTACACACACACAGTATACACACACAGTACACACACACAGTAGACACACACAGTATACACACAGTATACACACACAGTACACACACAGTACACATACACAGTATACACACACAGTACACACACACAGTATACACACACAGTACACACACACAGTATACGCACACAGTACACACACGCATTATACACACACTGTATTCACACGCTGTATTCACACACAGTAAACACACACAGTATTCACACACAGTATACACACACAGTATACACACACAGTATATACACACACAGTATACACACGCAGTATATACACACACAGTACACACACACAGTACACACACACAGTATACACACACAGTATACACACACAGTACACACACAGTACACACACACAGTATACACACACAGTACACACACATAGTATACACACACAGTATACACACACAGTACACACACACAGTATACACACAGTATACACACACAGTATACACACACAGTACACACACACAGTATACACACACAGTATACACACACAGTATTCACACACAGTATACACACACAGTACACACACACAGTATACACACACAGTATACACACACAGTATACACACACAGTATATACACACACAGTATACACACGCAGTATATACACACACAGTATACACACACAGTATACACACACAGTATACACACACAGTACACACACACAGTACACACACACAGTATACACACGCAGTATACACACGCTGTATTCACACACAGTAAACACACACAGTATATACACACACAGTATACACACACAGTACACACACACAGTATACACACACAGTATACACACACAGTATACACACACAGTATATACACACACAGTATACACACACAGTATATACACACACAGTATACACACGCAGTATATACACACACAGTATACACACACAGTATACACACACAGTATACACACACAGTATACACACACAGTACACACACACAGTACACACACACAGTATACACACGCAGTATACACACGCTGTATTCACACACAGTAAACACACACTGCTCCGCTGCTCCCACGTAACCCTGCCTAGCTGCTCCCACGTTACCCTGCCTAGCTGCTCCCACGTTACCCTGCCTAGCTGCTCCCACGTTACCCTGCCTAGCTGCTCCCACGTTACCCTGCCCAGCTGCCCACTCGTTACCCTGCCCAGCTGTCCCCTGGTTACCCTGCCCAGCTGCCCCCTCGTTACGCTACCCCGCTGCCCCCAAGTTACCCTGCCCAATTGCCCTTACATTACCCTGCCCAGCTGCCCTCATGTTACCCTGCCCAGCTGCCCCCTCATTACCCTGCCCCGCTGCACCCACATTACCCCACCAAGCTGCCCTCTCAGAGGCCTGAGCTTAGTGTGGACACACTTACCTCTTGTGTCCAACATCCCTGCACTCAACACACTTGATGAGTCCTGCACTAGCACACAGCATGGACAACCTGCCCTCATACCCCACTCTAAAAGACACGTCCAGTTCCTGCTGCTTTAAGATCATGAACACGTGTATCCTGAATTTTTTATATTTCATATTCTCGTATACTTATATTCTTATGGCTCATATTTCTTCCTGGCACCTCCCAAGTGCAGCCTGTTGCAGAAGCTTCCGTTAAGTTTGTACTCTTTTATTTATTTTATAGTGTTCAGGCACTTTGTGTTTTTTCCTTCTTAGTGTATGTGTGTGTAACTGTAAACTGCACAATGGACATCAACAAATTCACTGAGTTTGTTTACAGTCACGTCTGGAAACTCTGTTCACAGCCTATTGTTTACACCAGGGATCAGCTGTTAGCATTCTGCAACACGGTGATGCTACTACAGGAAAAACCAGACATTCCCCACGAGCTAAGGAGACGATGGGGAACCATGCTGGGGCTCTGTGACGGACTAAAAGGAGACGTTACAGACCAACTATCCTGTCCATCCTTATGGGAAATGTGAGATCATCCAACAAGATGGACGAGCTAGCGGCTCTTACCCGGCATCAGAGGGAATTCCGGGAGTGTAGCATCATGCTGTTCACGGAGTCATGGCTAACTACACTAACACCGGATACAACCACTCTGTAGGAGGAGGACTGGCAGTTTTTGTGAATAATAGATGGTGTAAATCTGGTCACATCACTATTAAAGAACAGATCTGCTGTAAGGACGTTGAGCTGTTAGGCATTAGCATGAGGATGACTATCTGCCCAGGGAATTCTCGCATATTATCGCGATAGCTGCGTATATATATTCCCCCCTCTGCTGACGGTGAATCGGTGTGTGATGTCCTGCATTCTGTTGTTAACAGACTATTAACACAGAGCCCAAACACCCTTCTCATTATCTCTGGACATTTCAATCATGCCCCTTCATCCTCCATTCTGCCCACATTCACCCAGTATGTTTCACGCCACACCAGAGACAATAAAACACTGGATTTATTTCATGCAAACTCAAAGGAGGCTTACACTTCAGCACCCCTCCCCCCCTTGGGAAGATCGGATCACAACCTGGTTTATCTCCTACCTGTGTACAAACCCCTTGTATGCAGGCAACCAGCTGCCTCGCCCTCAGTGAGGAAATGGTCTGATGAGACCAGTGAGGCTCTGAAGGACTGTTTTGAAATGTGCAAATGTGGAAAAGATGCAATGTGCTCATACACAGTCAGTACACACAGCGTAGTACTAGACATGTTTACAATGCACTACACATTATATACAGTATGAGTAAAAAAATGTAAATATTATATATATGAAATATGTTAAGGTGCAACAGACTGTACAGATACAGAAATGTCCTGTGGTACAGATAGCTTATTGTCAGATATATATTAAATTAAATGCAGTGTGTGTGTGTGTGTGTGTGTGTGTGTGTGTGTGTGTGTGTGTGTGTGTGTGTGTGTGTGTGTGTAGTCCAGTGTTGAACTGTTGAAGTTAGAGTGCAGTGTGTAGCATACCATGTTGAGGAAGAATGCTGTATGCTGTGTTAGTTATGGCTGTTAATTAGTCTGATGACCTGAGGGAAAAATCTCTCCCTCAGTGGACTGGTGTGGGATCGGATGCTGCGGAGACGTCTTCCTGAGGGGAGCAGAGAGAGCAGTCTGTGGGATGGGTGGCTGGGGTCATTAGTGATCCTCCGAGCTTTCCTTATACACCGCCTGGTGTAGATGTCCTGGAGGGAGGGAAGATCACCTCCAACAATGTGGCTGGCAGTTCGCACCACCCTTTTCAGGGTTTTACGGTTGCCAGCGGTGCTGTTTCCAAACCAGGTGGTGATGCAGCCCATCAGGACAATCTCTATAGTGCAGGTGTAGAATGTGCTGAGGATGCTGGGGCTCATTCAGAACTTCCTCAGCCGTCTCAGGAAGAAGAGGCGTTGGTGTGCCTTCTTCAGCACTGCGTCAGTGTGTGTGGACCACGTCAGTGTGTGTGGACCAGGTGAGATCCTCACTGATGTTAACACCCAGAAACTTGAAGCTGCTCACCCGCTCCACAGGTGTCTTGTCGATGGAGATGGGTCTGTGTTCTCTGCTCTGTCTCCTGAAATCTCCCACCAGATCCTTGGTCTTGTCAATGTTGCGTGAGAGGTGGTTCTCCTGACACCATGTAGTCAGGATGCTCACCTCTTCTCTGTAGGCCGTCTCATCGTTCTTGGTGATCAGGCCTATCACCGTTGTATCACCGTTCCACAGGAGGAAGATGGAGGATTAGCTGCAGCAGAACAACGTCAGTGGTGTGTGGAAGGGGCTCAAAACCATCACTGGTCATAAAGAGCCCAGCTCTCTGGCTGAGGGTGACCAGACGTGGGTACATGCAAGTGGACCATCATCTGTGTGCTTGGATATTGGACTACCTCACAGACCGACTCATGTGAGGACTCATGACTGTGAGCCTGACATGGTTGCCAGGGAAAGGACATTGTGAGAGTGGACTCTTCATCTGAACAGCAAACTGGACTGGACAGACTATACTGAGATAATCTGTAAGAAAGAGCAGAGCAGACTCTATCTGCTGAGGAGACTAAGGTCTTTTTGAGTGCAGGGAGATCTACTGAAGACCTTTTTTGACTCTCTGGTGGCCACAGCCATCATCTATGGTGTAGTCTGCTGCTGCACCAGCATCTCTACTGCAGAAAGGAAGAGATTGGACAAGCTGACCAGGAAGGCCAACTCAGTCCTGGGAATCAGTCCTCTGGACACTGTACAGGAGGATGGTAGCAAATCTATCATCGTTGCTGGAGAACGACTCTCACACCCTGTATGAAACAGTTTTATTTCAAGGCTGCAGTTCTGCTGGATAACTGGAGCAGCCCCTGACCCCTTATTTCTTTGGGAAGATGGAGGATGCTTTGTGGAATCCAGTGTAGACCGTCCCAGAAGAAATCCACCAGCAGGACCTGGATGCTTGCTAGCAGGTTTGGCGGTGCATCCACACATGGCAGTTTGTGCCAGAGGCAAGATTTTCGATGACCAGCATTCGCCCCTGTAGGACATCCTTGGGACCACCCGCTTCCACCTGCCCAGTCTGCCCTTCACATTCTCTACAGTGCCTTCCCAGTTTTTACTTAAAACCTCATTGTTACCAAGGTAGACACCCTTAAAACCATCTCTTTTCCACACTAAACCTCCCGGGAGGGTAGGCTGCCTGCCTCCCCACCCCCCAATTAAAATGGCTTCACTTTTTGCCCAGTTGACTTTAGCAGAATTTAAAATAACATTTAAAACATTCACATCATTTTGTGCAGTTATTATAATCACTAAGTCATCTGCATATGCTGAGAGGCATATAGGGACATTAGAGTGTGGAATATAAAAACCAGAAAAATTACTTTTCAGTTTACATAAAAGAGGTTCAATCGCAATGGTATACAGCGTGTCTGATAGAGAACAGCCTTGTCGTATACCTCTGTACACTTTAAAAGGGGCACACAAACCACCGTTAACCTTCAGAACTCTCTCAAATTCACTGTACAACACCTTGTTCATGGCTATAAAACCTGAATTAAACCCAAAGGTTTCCAGCACCTTCCACAAATATTCGTGCTCAACCCGGTCAAATGCCTTTTCCTGACCTAGAAAAAGGGAGACCAGTTTAAGCCCAATAATCTGGAAATGTCCAAAATGTCACAAATTATATACACATTGTTAAATATGGACCCATCAGGCACACAGTACGTCTGGTCCTGGTGAATGATCTGCTCCATAACCTTAGTCAGTCTTGAGGATAAGCTATTAACTTACAGTCAGTGCACAGTTGCGACACCGGGCAACAGTACCTCAGGTCCATCAGGTCTCCCTTTTTTGGCAGTAGTGTCAGGACGGCCCTCCTGCAGCTCAAGGGGATTCTACCTCCCCTCGCGCTGTCCCTTAGGACATCCAGCACGTTGTGCCCTGTAACTGCCCAGAATGCCTTGTAGAACTCGACAGGGAGACTGTCTACACCTGGCGCCCGTCCAGTCTCCATCCCCTGAAGAGACTTGTGGAGCTCCTCCAGTGTCAGCTCTTTGTCCAGCTCCCTGGCTGCTTGCTCAGAGAGCTTTTGCAGACCCACCAAGAAACTTCTCCACCTGACCGCTCACTGCTGTATAGCTTTGAATAGAAGCTGACTGTCTGCTTGTGAATTACCAATCATCAGCATTACTGACATCACTGTGGGTTTCCTGAAGCAACATCAATGTGCTTCTGTTTTAACAGCTCATATCATTTAACTCTCTTGTTATGCTCCCTTGCCCCATTAATATTTAGACTCGCAACATGGATTCCAGTCATTAAGAAAAATAAAATTGATAAAACACAATAGAGGGTAAGAACCTCTCTGGTATAAAAAGTTTCCCTGTTTTCACTTCACTTTAGTGATCAGTTTCTTTAAACGAAAGATTTCCACATCAATAAAAGCTCCTTCCTTTCTATAATGTTTGACATCGTGTAGAAACTGTTTAACGGAATGAACGTTTAACACAGTCTGACACAGTCATCACTATCTGATTCTCTTTGTTCTGCCTTCGTATAATTTTTTGCCTGTTTCTTTCCTTGTCCCTTACCTTTCTTTTTCCTTTTTGTTGTTACTTTAAGTGTGGGCTCATCCACCATCTCCACGTCTCCCTCTGCACCTGCCTCTGCCAGCACAGGCAGCTCCAGCACTGCACCAGAAGCCACTAGGCTTTTCTTGGTTCTCTCGGTCTGGTTCGGCCGAGCATGGCTTCACCGTGGCCGGTTCACCTGAGAGGGGCTTCAGCAGCTCCGGGGCCCTCAGCAGCCTGCCGAACTGTAGTCACAGGGGGAACGACCACAGCAGGCACAGCTGCATCCTGCCCCGGTCACTCAGATACTCCGGGGACACTCTGTCTCTCAGGACACTGTCTCTCAGGACACTGTCTCTCTGGACACTGTCTCTCAGGACAGGCCTGAACAAGATGCCCAGTTTTACCACATTTAAAACATTTCATATCGGCGTCAGAAGAAACAAATATGTTGTAATCAAACCCTTCGATCTTGAATGTAATAACAGTATTTAATTCTTCAACACCTTCTTTAAGGACCATAAACTCCTAAAAGACAGCAGATGTTTGACCAGTGAAGATTTACCTCCAAGGGGGATTCTCTTGATAGAGAGACCACTCGCACGTACAGAGTCAACTCTTTACCAATCACTTCATCAGCTAGAAAAGGAGGGGCATTAGACTATACAGTAGGACTGAGCCGGAGCACTGAGGGCAGGAACTAATTAAAGCTTGTTGTTAATCACGATGCCTTTCTGCCTCAGCTTTCTAACCTTTTCAACATCATTCAGAAAGACAACGATTGCTCTGTTCATTCTGGAGGCAGAGACAATAATCTCATACCCCACTAAATCACCGATCGCTAAGACACACTGCGCTACACTCCACACACACACACACACACACACACACACACACACACACACACACACACACACACACACACACACACATACACACACACACACACACACACAGTACCCTCACACCTTGCCGGCGAGTCATACTTTCACACAACTTCGTGTTCGGATTCACCATCGCCATGCTGCTCCGACTCACACACACACACACACACACACACACACACACACACACACACACACACACACACACACACAGTTATTTCCCCTCTTACAAACACACACACTCAAACACAAATAATTATGATATATTGCCGAAAAAATTGGAAAAACTCCAACCGCTTTTACACGCTCCACACGCCAGAGAGAGAGAGAGACAGACAGACAGAGAGAGAGAGAGATACAGAGAGAGAGAGAGAGAGAGAGAGAGAGAGAGAGAGAGAGAGAGAGAAAGAGAGAGAGAGAGAGAGATACAGAGAGAAAGACACAGAGAGAGAGAGAGAGAGAGAGAGAGAGAGAGATACAGAGAGAAAGACAGAGAGAGAGAGAGAGTGAGTGAGTGAGAGAGAGAGAGAGAGAGAGAGAGAGAGAGAGAGAGAGAGAGAGAGAGAGAGAGAGAGAGAGAGAGAGAGAGAGAGAGATGTCTTTATAGCCTGATGATGGAAGCCATAAGGAGGAAAATGATGGAAAACAGAAAGGAAAAGAAAGCATGAAGAGGGAGGTCACCCCTAAAATAAATGACATATATGGCTCCATGAGGAACCTTGACTCTGAACCCTGGAGAGGATGAGACACGATTTGGAAAAGCTATGAAACAATGAATGAGAAATCCAGAGGTGAGAGAGTACAATAACAGTTCGGGGGGTGGGGTGGGGTGGGGTGGAGTGGGGGGTGTTAGAGAGATGGATGGCGATACAGAGAACGAGTCCAGGAAAGAACACTTATGTCATTAGGGCTGTTGTTCTCTGTCACCTTGGTTACAGGACAGATGTAAAAACAGTGGGCATGAAACACGCTCCCAAAAAGCAGGCTGAGAAGAAGAGAGAGAAAAAAGACAGGACAGAGAGGACAGAGAGGACAGAGAGGAAAGAGAGGACAGAGAGGAAAGAGAGGAAAGAGAGGAAAGAGAGCAGGACATTTTATACCCAATCAGCCAAATCATTTCAAATCCTTCTAGTCTTTACTGAGGTGTGTAAAAGCTTTATCTCAGTAACTCTGCACTTTTCTTTTTATTTCTCTTTATTTACTGAATAACAAATTCATGATGAACGAGTCGATAATAAAGTAGATGGAGGTTCTGCAGCAGGACATTAATGACAACAGAACCTCGAACACAAACAGTGCAGGTTTCATTACAGCTGTGATGGAGACAAACATGAGAGTTGAGTGGAGACTAAAATAAACCGATTAAACAACTGAAACAGGTCGCCTGCTTGTCTGTAACAACAACCGGCCCTTTGTAGACTGGACTTACGTAAGCACTCGTTACAGTTCCCATGTTTCAACGCTGGAGCCGAACAGAGCAGTTAACGAGTAACATCAAGATAAATAACAACAATTATTAATGTGTTTAAAATCTGTGGTCTCTCAAAGGAGATGACTGCTGAAATGGACCGGTCAGCTCTAATGTGGACATCTGACCATCTGAATAAAATTTGGAACTTTACACCAAGTGTTAAAATTTACCGAGTGACCTGTGAACCCTCTGGATGAGTAACTGATGGTATCTGATGGGGTTAATGTGGTTTCTATGTGAGAAAAATCTTATGAAATTTTTGTGATGCTGAAATAATGAACCACATAATGCACTAGAATCTAATACATTTAAAATACCCATAATGCACTGTGGAGTGTGTAGTGAATAGGATGTGTGGTTTTGGGTTGTTCTCAGATGTTAACTATCATGATGGATCATGTATCTGATTAACGCATCGCTGTAGGAAATAAATGCAGCGTTAGTTCAGTAATCAAGATGAAACACTCCAGTTATTGAGGATTAATGATGTATCGGTGTATCAGAGTTGTGTGTGTGTGTGTGTGTGTGTGTGTGTGTGTGTGTGTGTGTGTGTGTGTGTGTGTGTGTGTGTGTGTGTGTGTGTGTGTGAGATAAAATACTTGGTGTTTTTGGAGCAGCCATGAGTGTGGAGGCAGAATGACTTGGTTTGGTTTGGCTCCTCCAAAACTCCATGACGCAAATTGAAATGAAAAAATAAAAGGTGTTGGCTGCAGCCTGGTGTCTGGAGAGGTTCCCCGTCTTCACGCAGGAACTCACCATGAATATTCACGCTGACGGAATGTGAATAAACCACATGAAGAGGCAGAGGCGATCGCTGCAGGCTGCATCCCAAATGCCTGTGTGTTATAGAAGGGATCTTTATAAAATTCACAATAAAGAAAAACACTGAATGGAGCGAATGGATTCGTGTGACAGAAATAAGACTTTCCAGGACAGAGAAACTTTACATTAGCACAACATATAGAGTCATATTCATAGTTCAAAGGTCATGTTAGTCTTTATATGAGAAAGTCCTTGGTGTTTAGGGTTCCTGTACATTTAGATTATTCACATCACCTGTTTGTATTTGACACCTCTGAGTTAAACGTCTCATATTCACTCCTGAACATTAGAGACAATGGGGTTATAAATCATTATACACACTAACAGTGGGATTATAAATCAGTATAAACACCTGAGAGTGGGATTATAAATCATTATAAATACCGAGAGTGGGATTATTAATCATTATAAATACTGAGAGTGGGATTATAAATCATTATAAACACCGGATAGTGGAATTATCTGAAGTCTGTGTTGTTGAAGATATCAACAACTGTTCACTGATGGAGACTGGAGTGTGAAAGTGATCTTGGTAATTGTAGATCCAAATCATCTCCATGGTTTATGAGAGTGAGAGAGAAACCCCCCTGCTCTTCCCCCACTCACCATCACGGACAGCATTGTCACAGCAGTGGAGTCATTCAGATTCCTGGGAACCACAATCTCCCAAGACCTGAAGTGGGACATTCACATTGACTCCATTGTGAAAAAGGATCAGCAGAGGTTGTACTTCCTTCGTCAGCTGAAGAAGTTCAACCTGCCACAAGATCTGCTGAAACAGTTCTACACTGTAACCATCGAATCCATCCTCTGCACCTCAGTAACTGTTTGGTTCAGCTCAGCTACCAAATTCAACCTCAAAAGACTACAGAGGGAAGTCTGGGCTGCTGAGAGAATCATTTGCACAACTCTCCCCACTCTCCAAGACCTGTACACCTCCAGAGTGTGCAAAAGGGTGAAGAAAATCACTCTAGACCCCTCACATCCAGCACACACACTCACTCAGGACCCCTCACATCCAGCACACACACGCACTCTGGACCCCTCACATCCAGCACACTCACTCTGGACCCCTCACATCCAGCACACACACTCACTCAGGACCCCTCACATCCAGCACACTCACTCACTCTGGACCCCTCACATCCAGCACACTCACTCTGGACCCCTCACATCCAGCACACTCACTCACTCAGGACCCCTCACATCCAGCACACACACTCACTCTGGACCCCTCACATCCAGTACACACACTCAGGACCCCTCACATCCAGCACACTCCCTCTTTGAACTGTTGCCCCTCTGCTCGACGCTACAGAGCCCTGAGCTCCAGAACGACCAGACATAGGAACAGTTTCTTCCCTCAAGCAATCCATCTGATGCACAAATAACACCATGGAACACACAACACCTAATATTTGCACTATGTATACCTCAACTGCACATTTTATACTTGCACTCTGTACATACATGCATACATATTGTCTGAATGTTTACTGTTTACTTCAACCGCACATTTCACAACTGCACATCTGTACATACAAATTGTATATATTGTATACTTCAATTGCACATTTCTCACACTTGCAAATTTGTACATACAAATTGCCTATATTTGTATATGTATGTTTGTATATGTATATGTGTATATGTATATGTGTATATGTATATATGTATATGTGTATATGTATATGTGTATATGTATATGTGTATATGTATATGTGTATATGTATATGTGTATATGTATATTTGTATATGTATATTTGTATATGTATGTTTGTATATGTATGTTTGTATATGTATGTTTGTATATGTATGTTTGTATATGTATGTTTGTATATGTATATATGTATATGTGTATATGTATGTTTGTATATGTATGTTTGTATATGTATGTTTGTATATGTATGTTTGTATATGTATGTTTGTATATGTATGTTTGTATATGTATGTTTGTATATGTATGTTTGTATATGTATGTTTAAACTGCACATTTCACACCTGTAAATGTGTACATACATTTTCGTCTATACTGTACATGTCATTCTGTTACACTGTGGAGCTTCTGTCACTAAAACTAATTCCTCGCATGTGTAAACATGTCTGGCAATAAAGCTGTTCTGATTCTGATTCTGTGTATTGTAGTCGTCTTTGTATTTAGTACCTGGTCCGACCTTCAAGAGGGCGCTAGCGCTGCACTGATTGCCTGCTGCTTATTGGAACAGCACCAGAGGGAATTAGTAATAAAAGAGAAGCGCTCGGGCGGGGCGCGTCCCAAACCATTATGAAACCCTTGATCAGGCCGAGTGGGTGTGAGAAGAACTGCTCAGAGGTTTAGAATGAAAGCTTCATTTGATGACGGATTAAAATGTGCAGTGACATTTGTGTATAAATTAACATATTCTAATGTACAACCCTTGCAGTCCTCTTCTGAAAGTGTTCAGTGTTATTAAAGGTGTATTTAGGACGTGCACAGCTCATTGAGGTGTTATAAAGCGTTATAGAGCACAATCCCGCTCTGTCATGTTGGCGGAATGTGTTTTATTCCTGCTGCATATGTGTGTGTGTGTGTGTGTGTGTGTGTGTGTGTGTGTGTGTGTGTGTGTGTGTGTGTGTGTGTGTGTGTGTGTGTGTGTGTGTGTGTGTGTGTGTGTTGGCGCAGGAGCTTCTCTCAGTCTGGCAGTGTGAGGAAAACCGAGCTCACACACTCCACCCAGGCAAACACACACACAGAGTTTTTAAAAATCCGAGTTGCCAGGTTGGTATTTGTATCACATATTTGGCTTTGGATCAGAATAACTACCTGAACCTGGTATATGGAAAAAAATTAAATGTTCAACAGCTGAAGATAAAACACTGAACATAAAATTTGTAATATTCACAATCTCAATTTAAACAATACGATTCTGAAATAAAAACAAGATAATAGTTATACAAAAACACATTGAGTTCATAAAGTGACAGTGTAAAATGAAGACTACATTTGTTTACGGTAAAGATTATTTTTTAATCTGGCAACCCTGAAGTAGATCAAAGCTCGCGCACGAAAGGTGGGGGAGGGGGGGCAGTGAATGCGCGCTCCCGCAGTGTGGCTCACATGTTTGGCTGGAGTTCAGAGAGAGAGAGAGAGAGAGAGAGAGAGAGAGAGAGAGAGAGAGAGAGAGAGAGAGCGACAGACGGGGAGAGAGACGCACACACACACACACACACACACGCGCGCGCGCGCGCACACACACACACACACACACACACACACACACACACACACACACACACACACACACACACACACACACACACACACACACTGTGTGAGCTAGCGCGAGTTCAGTCTGAGAGACGCGTCGTCGTGTCCGGTTGCTCCGTTTCTCTTCACACGACAAACAAATCGGATTCAACAAAGTTGATCGATTATTTTTTTAGATTAAAGGTTAAAGATTCAGAAGCGCGGCGCAGTTAGTGCTCATTGGAGATGGACACGCGGAGCGGCGCCGCGGGGGGAGGCGAGCCGGGAGAGTAGAGAGAGAGAGAGAGAGAGAGAGAGAGAGAGAGAGAGAGACAGGGGGGAGACAGAGAGAGAGAGAGAGAGAGAGAGAGAGAGAGAGAGAGAGAGAGAGTGGGGAGAGGGAGAGAGGGAGAGAGGGAGAGAGGGAGAGAGAGATCTGCAGAGGAGACAGACCCAGATCTGTGTGGAATTAAAACTCGGTTATTGTTGTTATATATTTGGTGAATTTTTGGAGCACTTTTTTGGAAGCCTTTAAACTGGAGAGTGTGAACAGCGCGAGACCTTTTAATGGGAATCCGGTTGTTAAAATAAGAAGAAAAAGAATCTTTTGAAACATTTGTGCAGTTGCTCCGTGAAGAAAACGGAAGGATTTAAGAGCTTCATGGGGAAAAGGGAGTGTGTGTGTAGTGAGGACTGACTGGAGCACCGGGACACAGCGCGCGCGCCGCCACTAACGCTTTACAACACTTTTATGTGATTCATTAACGAGCGGAATTAATTTGGCTCACGGAGGATTTACACCAAACAGGAGAATATTATGGACACGTTGATGTTTTTATTTCACACTTCGGACCTGAGGAAATGAATGACTAGGCTTTAAAACGGATTCTTTTTCACTCGCAGTTCTACAATTATTTTGGTTTGAAATAAAACAATAAACAGAATAAATGATGGAGGCGGTGACGCGGCCGATCTTTCAGCCTCATCCGGGACTGCAACAAACTCTAAAACAGTTCCACCTGAGCTCCATGAGCTCTCTCGGCGGCCCCGCGGCTTTCTCCGCGCGCTGGCAGCATGATGTGTTCGGTAAAGACGGAGAGGAAATGGAGCGCGCGGCGGCAGCGTCAGTGGCAGCGGCTGCGGCGGCCGCGGCTGCGCACGTGCCCCCACCGAGGCCGCCTCCGGTGCTTCCGGTGCCGCTCTTTATGGCGAGTGACCGGAGCACAGAGCGCTGCGAGACCCTGCTAGAGGGAGAGAGCATCTCGTGCTTCGTGGTCGGCGGTGAGAAGCGGCTGTGTTTGCCGCAGATCCTCAACACGGTGCTGCGCGACTTTTCCCTTCAGCAGATCAACTCAGTGTGCGACGAGCTGCACATCTACTGCTCGCGCTGCACCGCCGAGCAGCTCGAGATCCTCAAGGTCGTCGGGATCCTGCCGTTCTCCGCGCCGTCCTGCGGCCTCATCACCAAAACGGACGCAGAGCGACTGTGCAATGCACTGGTGAGGGCAGGCACGCGCTCCAGGGGCGCCAAAGAGCTCGACGTGAAGGGCTTCAAGGTGTACCACGAGTGCTTCGGGAAGTGTTCGGGGATCTTCGTGCCGGATCTCTACACGAGTCCCGGAGCCGAGTGTATTCAATGCATGGACTGCGGGCTTATGCACGCGCCGCACAAGTTCGTCGTGCACGGGCACAAGTCTCTAGAGAACCGGACTTGCCATTGGGGCTTTGACTCGGCCAACTGGAGAGCATACATTCTCCTGAGTCCTGAGTATGGTGAGAAGGAGGAGAACGCCAAACTGGAGATGATGCTGCACGAGCTCAAGGAGAGGTTTGACTTCGCCAACAAATACAAGAGGAGATCTTCAGGGGTGAGTTAACATTCTCGGGGTCTTCTTCATGACACACCTAATCCAGGTCTAGCCACAGTCTATAACCTAAAACCTCAGGGTTGACTGTGAAGCTCTGAAGGTGAAATCCCACATCTGAAACACAACTCACTCCAGAAGTGTATAAGCACCTGGACGAAATGTATTAGATGGTTTTTGCTTGTTTGACCAGCATGAACTGTTATCTCCTAGAAGCTGGAGTTCATTTAAAATTTGCCTGCCTCAGGTGTTTTCTGTAGCTGAAACACAGAGAACCTCAGCACAAAGCCACTGAGGAACATCTAGTATTTTATCGTTTAAATTGGGTTCCAGTTCCAGACAAATGTGGAGTTACCAGGTTCTGGTGGGTTTTGCGACTGGAACAGTGTGAAGTCTGGAATGTTTAGGTCATACCTGGTCCTGGTAACTGAGGACTTCTGAAAGTCATTTGTACCACAGTTAAATGGTACTGAGCATCTCCAGTTGGAGTTTAGTGAGCTAGGCTTTGATGTTCTCGAGTGTTCTTCTGAACCCAAGTTCTTGTCACGACATGCTGGCTATCTCATATGACAGAATATCTGAGTGATGTGAAGCATTTATTTTCTGGAGAGCGACTCACCTGCTTTCAGTAAGGTGTCTTACTGAAACTCTGAAACTTGAGAGTTTCTCAATTAGAATGACCTGCTAAAGTGTGTGTGTGTGTGTGTGTGTGTGTGTGTGTGTGTGTGTGTGTGTGTGTGTGTGTGTGTGTGTGTGTGTGTGTGAGTTTAAGGCATCTTTTAGATTTTTGGTGTTTTTTGATGTTGACTACTTATTGGCTTCCAGCTGAGATGTGGTTAAACTTGATCTCATCTCCTCCAGCGTGAATGGTTCACTTTATAGTGCCAACTTCTAACAGTCAGAAGACACTTAATGGAGTGAGGATTCTGAGAGTGTGTGTGAGCTTCAGGTTTCTGAGAGTGTGTGAGCTTCAGGATTCTGAGAGTGTTTGTGAGCTTCAGGATTCTAAGTGTGTGTGTGAGCTTCAGGATTCTGAGAGTGTGTGTGAGCTTCAGGATTCTGAGTGTGTGAGCTTCAGGATTCTGAGTGTGTGTGTGTGAGCTTCAGGATTCTGAGTGTGTGTGAGCTTCAGGATTCTGAGTGTGTGTGTGTGAGCTTCAGGATTCTGAGTGTGTGTGTGTGTGAGCTTCAGGATTCTGAGTGTGTGAGCTTCAGGATTCTGAGTGTGTGTGTGTGAGCTTCAGGATTCTGAGTGTGTGTGAGCTTCAGGATTCTGAGTGTGTGTGTGAGCTTCAGGATTCTGAGTGTGTGTGAGCTTCAGGATTCTGAGTGTGTGTGTGAGCTTCAGGATTCTGAGTGTGTGTGTGTGTGAGCTTCAGGATTCTGAGTGTGTGTGAGCTTCAGGATTCTGAGTGTGTACTGAAGCTTCTTAAAATGGCCGACGTTCCTATTAGAACATTAACTGGATCTGAAAAACTGTAGTTTTTGGTATAGAGCCCAGAAGTGTAAGTGTGTGTGTGTGTGAGAGTATGTGTGTAGACATAACACTGAACCTTATGACACTCTATAGCACACTCTCTAACATACTCTATAACACACTCTATAACACACTCTATAACATACTCTACAATACACTGTAACACACTCTATAACACACTCTATAACACACTCAATAACACACTCTATAACACACTCTATAACATACTCTATAACACACTGTAACACACTCTATAACACACTCTATAACATACTCTATAATACACTGTAACACACTCTATAACACACTCTATAATACACTGTAACACACTCTATAACAGACTCTATAACACACTCTA
>NC_062531.1:182500-185000 GCF_022655615.1 Tachysurus fulvidraco
TAGTTACACTGTAGTTACACTGTAGTTACTATATAGTTACACTGTAGTTACACTGTAGTTACTATATAGTTACACTGTAGTTACACTGTAGTTACACTGTAGTTACTATATAGTTACACTGTAGTTACACTGTAGTTACTATATAGTTACACTGTAGTTACACTGTAGTTACTATATAGTTACACTGTAGTTACACTGTAGTTACACTGTAGTTACTATATAGTTACACTGTAGTTACACTGTAGTTACTATATAGTTACACTGTAGTTACACTGTAGTTACACTGTAGTTACTATATAGTTACACTGTAGTTACTATATAGTTACACTGTAGTTACACTGTAGTTACACTGTACTTACTATATAGTTACACTGTAGTTACACTGTAGTTACTATATAGTTACACTGTAGTTACTATGTAGTTACACTGTAGTTACACTGTAGTTACTATATAGTTACACTGTAGTTACTATATAGTTACACTGTAGTTACACTGTGGTTACTATATAGTTACACTGTAGTTACTATATAGTTACACTGTAGTTACTATATAGTTACACTGTAGTTACTATATAGTTACACTGTAGTTACTATATAGTTACACTGTAGTTACACTGTGGTTACTATATAGTTACACTGTAGTTACTATATAGTTACACTGTAGTTACTATATAGTTACACTGTAGTTATGTAGTTACTATATAGTTACACTGTAGTTACACTGTAGTTATGTAGTTACACTGTATATACTCTGTAGTTACACTGTAGTTATGTAGTTATGTAGTTACACTGTATATACTCTGTAGTTATGTAGTTACACTGTATATACTCTGTAGTTACACTGTAGTTATGTAGTTACACTGTAGTTATGTAGTTACACTGTATATACTCTGTAGTTACACTGTAGTTATGTAGTTACACTGTAGTTATGTAGTTACACTGTATATACTCTGTAGTTACACTGTAGTTATGTAGTTACACTGTAGTTATGTAGTTACACTGTAGTTATGTAGTTACACTGTATATACTCTGTAGTTACACTGTAGTTATGTAGTTACACTGTAGTTATGTAGTTACACTGTATATACTCTGTAGTTACACTGTAGTTATGTAGTTACACTGTAGTTATGTAGTTACACTGTAGTTATGTAGTTACACTGTATATACTCTGTAGTTACACTGTAGTTATGTAGTTACACTGTAGTTATGTAGTTACACTGTAGTTATGTAGTTACACTGTATATACTCTGTAGTTACACTGTAGTTCATTAATAATAAATAAATAAATAAATAGCTGTAGTTGATGATATTATGGTCTGCTGCACTGCATTGTGGGAACTGAACCTCTTACACTAAACTCACTAAGAAGCTTTATAAGGAGGTCAGATCACTACAGAAAAAGGGGCAATTGCCTTGAGTGAGAGGTAATATCACAGACACACAGGCACACACACACACTCACACACACACACATGCACGCACACACACACACACTCACACTCATACACACACATGTCTGCATGCCTAAAGAGGCTGACTATTATGGTACCTTCCCAAATTACTCGTAGTGTAACTTGCGTCAACAGCTAAAGCCACAATTAACATTTCTCTCTCTCTCTGTCTCACTCTCTCACTCTCTGTCTCACTCTCTCTCTCTCTGTCTCACTCTCTCTCCCTGTCTCACTCTCTCACTCTCTGTCTCACTCTCTCTCTCTCTCTCTCTCTCTCTCTCTCTCTCTGTCTCACTCTCTTACTCTCTCTCTCTGTCTCTCTCTCTCTCTCTCTGTCTCACTCTCTTACTCTCTCCCTCTCTCTCTCACTCTCTCTCTCTATCACTCTCTCTCTCACTCTCTCTCACTCTCTCTCTCTCACTCTCTATCTCTTTCTCTCACTCTCTCCCTCTTTCTCTCACTCTCTCTTTCTCTCTCTCTCTCTCTCTGTCTCTCTCTCTGTCTCTCTCTCACTCTCTCGCATTTTTACACAAATCTTATAGTTAGCTGAGTTAAGATTGACTTGTGTTTGTAAATCTGATCCGTTATCTGTGTGTGTGTGTGTGTGTGTGTGTGTGTGTGTGTGTGTGTGTGTGTGTGTGTGTGTTTTATACAGAATGGGTGTGTCCACTTTATCTTCTCTCTCAACCTCTCACACTCTAGTGTTTTGTGCCTGGTGTGTGTGTTTGTGTCTGTCTGTGTGAGTGTGTGTCTGTCTGAGTACTGTATATGTGAGTGTGTCTTTGTGTGTGTGTGTGTGTGTCTGTGTGTGTTTGTGTTAGTGTGTGTGTCTGTGTTCTGGCCTGAACTCATGTTTCTTGGTGATGTCATTGTACACAATACAAGAGTCCAATAAAAAGCCAGTGTGTATGTGTGATGGTGTGTATGTTGGGGGTGGGTGGTGGTGGTGGTGTTGGTGGTGTTGGTGGGTGCTGTGGCAGTTTCTCTTTTTAGCACAGAGCTTGATGTGAGATTCAGTTAGTGTGTGGCCTAAAAAATAGAAAATTAGTT
>NC_062531.1:192850-195350 GCF_022655615.1 Tachysurus fulvidraco
GCACTTTTTCATCAGTGGTGTGTGTGTGTGTGTGAGTCAGTCACAGGATGATCTTCTAGCAAGTGTCTGGTCAGTAGACATAACAAAGATGTACTAAATAAACACACACACACACACACACACACACACACACACACACACACACACACACACACACACACTGGCATGACCTTTGTCCCAGTGAAAGCCAGTGTGTGTTTTCAGGAATGCAGGGAGTGGAGTGTGTATTTATGTGTGTGTGTGTGTGTGTGTGTGTGTGTGTGTGTGTGTGTGTGTGTGTGTGTGTGTGTGTGTGTTTAGCTGTGGCTGTGTAGGATCAACAATTTTATAACTAACATATTTTATCTATTATATTATTTTATGCCAAAGCTCCAGCATGGTGGTCCAGCAGCAGGATCTGTTTCAACAAGTTCAATTCAATTCATTTTATTTGTGCAGCTATTTTAACAATTCACCTTCACACTTTACAGAGGTCTAGAAACAGAATAAAAATATTTAAAGTTTAAATTAAGTTAAATTAAGTTAAATAAATCTCTAACATTTATTCCTAATGAACAAGTCTGAGGTGATGGTGGTGAGGAAAAACTCCCTGAGATGATACAAGGAAGAAACCTGGAGAGGAACCAAAATCAGAAGTGAACCTCATCCTCATTTAGGTGACAGGAAATAATGTAAAAATAAATAATGTAAAAATAAATAATGTAAAAATAAATAATGTAAAAATAAATAATGTAAAAATAAATGATGTAAAAATAAATAATGTAAAAATAAATGATGTAAAAATAAATAATGTAAAAATAAATAATGTAAAAATAAATGATGTCAAATTTGTGGTCCAGATGATCACCTATGGTGACCCTGCACAGTGAACAGCCGAAAGAAGAAGAACAACAACATTTTATGTATTTTTGCTATTTTATACCACGCTAGCTAACCATTCTTTATATTAGCCGTGTGTTTAGTTGTGTATCCAGCTAACAGCTGCATTGATCAGAGCTAGATATTATTTTGTAGCTAGCATTCTCTATACATACATGTCAGCTGACAACTTATAACATTATAAATAATAATAAAGTAATAATATTTTCTCTTGGCTGCACCCAAGCTAGTTGTGTTAGCGGTTACTGTGTAATTTCAGCCACACTGATGGTTCTGTAGTGTTGTCATGGTTACTGCATCTTTGTACTTGTGCTGTGTACAAGCTTCCTCACTAAATCATCAGCCTCAGTAATTATAACTTAAGCTTGATGTTCATAATAAGCAGTTGCCTAGCAACTGTGTTCTCAGCCCTTGACCCAATACACAAACTGACGTCACAAAACTGATGTTTTTCAGTGAACACAAAGTCAATTTACATTTTAGTTCATTATGGTGTTTAGGGCGGAGCCTATCTAGGGTCCATGTGACACTGAGGTTTATCCTGATTGGCCTGTATTTGATGAAGTTTGAAATTTTTTTAGCAAAAGTGGATGAGAAGCAGCTGTTCTGTGTGTGTGTGTGTGTGTGTGTGTGTGTGTGTGTGTGTGTGTGTGTGTGTGTGTGTGTGTGTGTGTGTGTGTATTCCTAACTGAAGATCTTTTATACACTGCAGCTTCTGAGAAACTGAGCTCTGGTTCCTAGAAATGAGTGCTCAACCCACTCCCCCCCCCCCACCCACTCAGACACACACTTTGTTCTCATATTTATCGCACTTGCTCTTTACCTTTTGCCTTGTTAACACACACGTATGCTTTAACCTCATCCTTTTCAGAAAACACCAAACCACACCCACAGCCCAAACCTTCACCACACACACACACACACACACACACACACACACACACACACACACACCTCCATTTCCTCAATAAGGTTAAGACACAAACACACATACTCACACACACCCACACACACCCTCACACACACACATCCTCACACACACACTTTCTGGCAGCTGTGGTGTTTGTGTGTGTGAACATGTCTCTCACCTGCATGAGAGAGAGAGAGAGAGAGAGATGAAGAAAAAGAGATGAAAGCGGAGAAACAGAGGAAGAGGAGAGAGAAAGAGACAGACAGAGAAACACAGAAAGAAATAGACAGAGGAGGAAGGGAGTGAGAGACAGACAGTTAGAGAGAGACAGTGAGAGGAACAACAGGAAGTCCCTCCCTTCCGGCTGAGGCCTTGATCAGGTCTCCAACACACACAAGAGATTTTTCTCTTTAAACTTCAGTTCATCTGAATGTAAATCAACCAAATCTGTATATAAATATAACCTACAGTGTTTTAGGCAGAGGGGACTTTATAGTTCACTACTTTATAGTTCACTACTTTATAGTTCACTACTTTACAGTTCACTACTTTATAGTTCACTACTTTATAGTTCACTACTTTATAGTTCACTACTTTACAGTTCACTACTTTATAGTTCACTACTTTACAGTTCATTACTTTATAGTTCACTACTTTATAGTTCACTACTTTACAGTTCACTACTTTATAGTTCACTACTTTATAGTTCAC
>NC_062531.1:200350-215350 GCF_022655615.1 Tachysurus fulvidraco
CACACTATACACTATACACTGTACACTACACACTATACACTACACACTACACACTGTACACTACACACTGTACACTACACACTGTACACTACACACTGTACACTACACACTGTACACTACACACTGTACACTACACACTATACACTACACACTACACACTGTACACTATACACTGTACACTACACACTGTACACTACACACTGTACACTATACACTGTACACTACACACTGTACACTACACACTGTACACTATACACTGTACACTACACACTGTACACTACACACTGTACACTACACACTGTACACTACACACTATACACTACACACTACACACTGTACACTATACACTGTACACTACACACTGTACACTACACACTGTACACTATACACTGTACACTACACACTGTACACTACACACTGTACACTATACACTACACACTACACACTATACACTACACACTGTACACTACACACTGTACACTACACACTGTACACTACACACTGTACACTATACACTACACACTGTACACTACACACTGTACACTATACACTACACACTGTACACTACACACTGTACACTATACACTACACACTACACACTGTACACTATACACTGTACACTACACACTGTACACTACACACTGTACACTGTACACTATACACTACACACTGTACACTACACACTGTACACTATACACTGTACACTATACACTACACACTACACACTACACACTACACACTGTACACTATACACTGTACACTACACACTGTACACTATACACTACACACTACACACTATACACTACACACTATACACTACACACTGTACACTACACACTGTACACTACACACTGTACACTATACACTACACACTGTACACTACACACTGTACACTATACACTACACACTGTACACTACACACTGTACACTATACACTACACACTACACACTGTACACTATACACTGTACACTACACACTGTACACTACACACTGTACACTATACACTACACACTGTACACTGTACACTATACACTACACACTGTACACTACACACTGTACACTACACACTACACACTGTACACTACACACTGTACACTATACACTACACACTGTACACTGTACACTATACACTGTACACTACACACTGTACACTACACACTGTACACTACACACTGTACACTATACACTACACACTGTACACTACACACTGTACACTATACACTACACACTACACACTGTACACTATACACTGTACACTACACACTGTACACTACACACTGTACACTATACACTACACACTGTACACTGTACACTATACACTACACACTACACACTGTACACTATACACTGTACACTACACACTGTACACTATACACTACACACTACACACTGTACACTATACACTGTACACTACACACTGTACACTACACACTGTACACTATACACTACACACTGTACACTGTACACTGTACACTATACACTACACACTGTACACTATACACTGTACACTACACACTGTACACTATACACTGTACACTACACACTGTACACTACACACTGTACACTATACACTGTACACTACACACTGTACACTATACACTGTACACTACACACTGTACACTACACACTGTACACTATACACTGTACACTACACACTGTACACTATACACTGTACACTACACACTGTACACTACACACTGTACACTACACACTGTACACTATACACTACACACTACACACTACACACTGTACACTATACACTGTACACTACACACTGTACACTATACACTGTACACTACACACTGTACACTACACACTGTACACTATACACTGTACACTACACACTGTACACTACACACTGTACACTGTACACTACACACTGTACACTACACACTACACACTGTACACTACACACTGTACACTACACACTGTACACTATACACTACACACTACACACTGTACACTATACACTGTACACTACACACTGTACACTACACACTGTACACTATACACTACACACTGTACACTGTACACTATACACTACACACTGTACACTACACACTGTACACTACACACTATACACTACACACTGTACACTACACACTATACACCATACACTACACACTGTACACTATACACTACACATTACACACTATACACTACACACTATACACTACACACTACAAATAAAAAGTGTGTGTGTGTAGGAGTTGGAGTTCCTGCGTGTGGTGAAGAAGGAGAAGCTGCGTGAAGCGAGTGAAGCAAAACGAGCTCTGCGCAAAGAGATGGAGCGACTGCGAGCGGAGAACGAGAGAAAGATGAAGGAAGCGAACGAGACTCGAGCTCGACTCACCAGAGAACTGGAGGAGGCCAAGCAGCAGCGCAAGTGTGATAAAGGCTGTGAGGCTGGACGCATGCGTGTTAAATACTCTACTCAGGTGTGTATATGAGCATGTACACAAACACATACACACCATGAAGTCTGTCACAGGTTGTGAAGCGATGAGCACTAACTGCAGACACATGGCACCACATGCAACATAGGATCACTCTTAGATCTAATCTGAGTCATCAGTCCATCGTTCGAATCTCTTCTGTGTCACACACACAAACAAACAACCAGCAATTACCTGTGGCACCCTTGGGTTTATTTTAAACTCAGTGTGTGTGTGTGTGTGTGTGTGTGTGTGTGTGTGTGTGTGTGTGTGTGTGTGTGTGTGTAGATTGAGGAGCTGCAGATGAAGCTCCAGCTGGCTGAGGCGGATCGTGAACAGCTCCGCTCTGAGCTCCAGCGGGAAAGTGAAGCTCGTCAGCACCTCGAGAGGGTCGTCAAAGATCTTCAGGATCAGCTGTGGGCCAAAACTGATGGGGAAACACACATAGAGCTCAAGGGGAAAAATTCTCCAGCTTCTTCAGCTTCAAACGCTAAAGAGTCCACCAATTAACATGCACTCTGTCCATAGACACACACACACACACACACACACACACACACACACACACACACACACACACACTTACACACAGTAATCCTGAAGAGGAGAGAGACCCTGCACAGTGACTGAGGACATTGAAATGAAAAGAAAAAAAGATGGACGTGTAAAATGGAAGCACATTGAAGTGAAGAATCAGGAAGTGTGTTCACTGGTTGTGAGCACTGACCTGCGCCTCCTCATCACACTTAGGATGCACTGATCCTGATTCGGAATATCCAGCGTTGAGATGAACGCAGGATCCCAACGTTTCATCCTACAGTTTAATCAGTTTACAGAAAGAGCACGATGATGTATTTGTAAAATGTTGTGCAAAGCGATGCCTGTTATCTTTTTTCATTCTAACATTTTTATTTAGTGTGTTTACGGCAGACCTGCTCCTCCGGGAATTACGCTGATTTGGTGTTACAGACGGGATCAGTGTGTCCCTGTGGAACTTTATATCATATTAAATATAAACACGTTCATACAAATATTTAATAAATGAGCACAAACCTATTCTTGTGCTCAATACTTTTTTGTTAAAAAAAGAGACTTTTATACCAATTTAAATTGAACCCTTTCGGAGACAAATAATTTTTGTCCTCTTTTCATTAACGTTAAGGAAGTGTGTGTTTTTACACTTTCCTCCTTTTGTAAAAGACTATTTATCAGACGAGTTACGATACAAAAACGTTCTTTTTTGAATTTTTTTTTAGAGAATTTGAATGTGTTGCTTGCTATAATTACTATTACATCATTTCTTAATAAACACACACACACACACACACACACACACACACACACACACACACCTGAGTGTGTTTGGGTCAAAACCTCATAGTGTATCTTAAAAAGATATTTGTGTGTATGTGTGTGTGTGTGTGTGTGTGTGTGTGTGTGTGTGTGTGTGTGTGTGTGCATGCATATCTGCCTTTGCAACACAAACGCATCGAGCTAAACCAAGCAGCCATGTCTTTTGTAGGGCTGTTTTTAAAAAAGTGACAGAATGTTCTTTTTAAATAAATTATATGTAAATATGATTTTTTTTTTCTTTTTTTTTAAAAGTTACAATAATGAATCGCACTTTGTCATAACGAGATTCTGCGTAAAAATGCATTAGCCTCTCTGTACCTTTATTTCAGAGTTTAACCTTCAGGAGTATAGAAAATAAATAAATAAATAAATAAATAAGTAAAGAAATGAACAAACAAATAAATAAAGAAGAGCATTATGTTGATTATATACAACACAGTTACATGCGATGTAATCCTATGTTTAAGGCAGAAATATTGTAAATAAACATCTGAAAACACAAAAGAGGGTCTTTATGCTCTGCTTTGCTCAAACGCTTCTCTAAAGAAATACATTTGGGGTTTTTTGCAGTTTATTTCTCGTCAGTGTGAGAACTTTGTTTTTTACATTTTAGCAGCTATTAAACTCAAAGAACTTTCAACATTACTTTGCTTCCATCTTTATTTAGTAAGTTAATGTTCACTCAGCTCGCTCTCTCTCTCTCTCTCTCTCTCTCTTTCTCTCTGTGTCTCTCTCTCTATGTCTGTCTCTGTGTGTGTCTCTCTCTCTGTGTCTGTGTGTGTCTCTCTGTCTCTGTCTATCTCTCTCTCTCTCTCTCTCTCTCTCTCTCTATATATATATAATATCAGAATGTGTTAAGTTTGTATACTCAGCATTACTGCACATATCTAAAGCTACCTGCACAGTACTCTAGTGAGTGAGTCTGAGTCTGAGTGAGTCTGAGTGACTCTGAGGGAGTCTGAGTGAGTCTGGCTGAGTCTGAGTGACTCTGAGTGAGTCTGACTGAGTCTGAGGGAGTCTGAGTGAGTCTGAGTGACTCTGCGGGAGTCTGAGGGAGTCTGAGTGACTCTGCGGGAGTCTGAGTGAGTCTAAGTGAGTCTGAGGGAGTCTGAGTGACTCTGAGTGAGTCTGAGTGACTCTGAGTGAGTCTGAGTGACTCTGAGGGAGTCTGAGTGAGTCTGAGTGATATACTGTACGTCATGTTACTACATTCTCTCAGCCAATCAGAGGTCAGCTTGTGTTACTGAACAGTGACGTGTTTGTTTCATAGCTGATAAACTAAACCCTTTGAGCTGCTTCCACACTCACACTCTGTGCTGCTGCTCTTATGGAGGCTTATAAACATTTTAAAGAATGAAAACTAATCTGCTGTTAGTGTGAGGATCGTTATCAGGCATTAACAGTGTTGACTTAAGTGTTTATTGTGTTAATTACATTTATGCAGAAGCTGAATTCATTTAATGAATAAACACTATAAGGACAAACACATAAACACACACACACACACACACACACACACACACATGTACACACACATACACAAACACACATACACACATACACAAATACACATACACACACACATACATCTGCATACACATACATACACACACACACATACATCTGCATACACATACATACACATACATACACACACACACACACACACACACACACACACACACACACACACACACACACACACACACACACACAGACTCACAGACATATGTTCATAGATTGCATTTTTGTATACAATGTCCAAATTAAACACACACTGATATTCAGTTTTAAATAAATAAATAAATAAATAAATAAATAAATAAATAAATAAATAAATAAATAAATGTCTTTTAACATTTACAAAAATCCATTTTAAGATTTGATGTGATATTTCAGACTTATATCTCCGACTCATCTCATTCTCTTTGTTTGAACAGAAACGCAGCTATTTTGTAGTGTTTTACTCAGTTGTGTGTGTTGTAACTTTCATGTGTTTTTTCTTTTCTATATAAAAATGGAAAGATTTTGCTAAACATTTGGTAAATAGTTTTGAATAGCGAGCCCTTTTGTTAATAACACAATAACAGGACACACGTTAGGTACACAAACTGTCCAAATGTGTCAAAACGTTAGATTTTACAATATTGTGTTATAAATATATCTTGTGTTTGTTTTTAAAAAACATTCAATAATTGTTTTATAAAAGTTTTATGGCTACTTCATTTTCTTTGCCTTTACTTTGAGTTTCAATACTTTTTTATTAATGTGTAGTTCAGTCTGTATCAGTTTTTAATTTCATGATCATCAGTATTTTATTTTTTATTTTCTTCCTCCGTCACCAGACATGAGCACAGTCATAATTTACCAGATTATTATGATCTTTGTTTGGTGCACCGAATCTGTCTGAAAGGGAAATGTGATAATAATAATAATAATAATAATAATAATAATAATAATAATAATAATAATAATAATAATAATAATAATGATAATAATAATAATAATAATAATAATAATAATAATAATAATAATAAAACAACAACAATAATAAAACAACAACAACAATAATAATAATAATAACAATAATAATACTAATAACATTCATAATAACAATAACAACAACAGTAATAATAATAATAATAATAATAATAATAATAATAATAATAATAATAATAATAATAATAATATGGTGGTTGTCGGGTTGTGAGTTGTGCGTCACATGTTTGGCCCCAACAGGAAGTTCATTTGTTGCGTCTCAGCCTTTCACTGCTGCTGTAACAAAACATGACGGTTTTAGGTTTTGCTTGCTTAATATTTTTGTATGAGATAAAAGAAAATGACGCTTTGTTTATTCTTTGTTCTTTTTGCATACAGACTGTAGGATAAAGGACTTTACTGCAGTGAGAGACAGTGAGAGACAGTGAGAGACTGTGAGAGACAGTGAGAGACTGTGAGAGACAGTGAGAGAGAGTGAGAGACTGTGAGAGACAGTGAGAGACTGTGAGAGACAGTGAGAGACAGTGAGAGACAGTGAGAGACAGTGAGAGACAGTGAGAGACAGTGAGAGACAGTGAGAGACTGTGAGAGACAGTGAGAGACTGTGAGAGACAGTGAGAGACAGTGAGAGACTGTGAGAGACAGTGAGAGACTGTGAGAGACAGTGAGAGACAGTGAGAGACAGTGAGAGACTGTGAGAGACAGTGAGAGACAGTGAGAGACTGTGAGAGACAGTGAGAGACTGTGAGAGACAGTGAGAGACAGTGAGAGACTGTGAGAGACAGTGAGAGACAGTGAGAGACTGTGAGAGACAGTGAGAGACAGTGAGAGACAGTGAGAGACTGTGAGAGACAGTGAGAGACAGTGAGAGACTGTGAGAGACAGTGAGAGACAGTGAGAGACAGTGAGAGACTGTGAGAGACAGTGAGAGACTGTGAGAGACTGTGAGAGACAGTGAGAGACAGTGAGAGACTGTGAGAGACTGTGAGAGACTGTGAGAGACAGTGAGAGACAGTGAGAGACTGTGAGAGACTGTGAGAGACAGTGAGAGACAGTGAGAGACTGTGAGAGACTGTGAGAGACAGTGAGAGACTGTACAGTGTATAGATGCATTTTAATCAGAAATAAAACTGTTTGTCTTAAATATTCTGGAGATTCTTCACCTTAATGCTAACTAGCTAACTTGGGCTAACCTCAGGTATGATAATATGATCTAAATCTAGCAGGATTTTTAATGCATTTTAATAGATGCTAACACTCAATACTGCTAACACTAGCCACCTGGCTAACATGTTAAACTGACAGGAATTCTTTTTACTCCGTAGTCAGTGTGTACCGCTAGATAATCAGGTAGCTAACGGGATTTTAAGGCATTCGAAAAAATCATGCAAGGTTAGCTCTTATTAACCTGTTACCTGTCGCCCCCCCCCCTTTCATGATTTTCGCCTAGATGACATACCCACCTAAAAAGTGGTACAGCTCCCATACACTTTGACACACAGAGGTGAACTTGGTCTCATTGGAAAGAAGAGAGTCTCTAGTTTCCGACACAAGTGTCAGCTTGATTCTAAGCCTTACTGACACAGAGTTATAGAGGCTAGAATGGAGGGTGTTTATTTCCGTCTGAGTTGTTTACCTGATAAACTGATTACATACATTGCTGTATTTAATGATGGTTGGTAAACAACAACTGAGGGCCATAGCCACATGTCTTGGCTTTCACCAAAAAAAAGGAGGCAAAAGACTCAAAAATGGATTTTATATGAATATTTTTCTACGGACATGTCCGTCTGTTCAGGTTTTTCTTGTTTATTTTGTTTACTGTATAACTTTGTATAAAAGGACTGCATGCTTAGTTCAAAAGTCCTATAACAGAGAGACCCTCTGCCTATAACTCTGTTTTGAAAAAATGCCTGTAAACTGACACCCTGAGGTGTGAGAGTGTGAAACGTTCAAGAATTGCGCAATAAAGCTGAAAAAAATGAATATGCGCATTCTCATTGCACAGCCCGAACTCACCAGATGTATCATGTTGCATCTCGTTGGAATCGTCTCCTTATTGGCTAAAGAGCTATGATGCTCGCGAAACATCAAATCGCTACTGGACGGAGCAAATGTCAGTCAAAGGGAGGGTCACCCACATAGCATGGAGAGACCTCACTGGCTTCTTAGCTGCCTTATCTCTATTGCTGCTAGTAAATTAGCTAACATAAGCTAATCTTACAGAATTCTTTTTAGATAACATTTACTTTACATGAGCTGAATCTTACAGGAATATCTGAAGGGTTTATAGTCATTTCTGTTAAATGTTAGAGTCAGAACTCACTTTTATAAATGTTATTTAAAGGCAAGTATGTTATGGAGCTTTGTATATATGTATACAGTGGTGTGAAAAAGCCACAAGTAAACACAGGTTTTTATTATTAAGGGAAAACTAAATCCAAACCCACATGGTCCTGTGTGACAAAGTGTTTGCCCCCCTGTTACAACATAACATAACTGTGCTTTATTACACCTGAGTTTAATAGCCACACCCAGGCCTGAATACTGCCACACCTGTAATCAAGAACTCACTTAAATAAGACCTGAGTGACAAAGTGACGTAGGCCAAAAGATCCGCAAAAGCTACACATCATGCTGAGATCCAAAGTAATTCAGGATCTATCAGTTTTTTGGGGCAAGTCGTGGCCTAATGGCTAGAGAGTCTGACTCGTAATCCGAAGGTTGTGGGTTCGAGTCTCGGGCCACGACTGAGGTGCCCTTGAGCAAGGCACTGAACCCCCCAACTGCTCCCCGGGCGCCGCAGCTTAAATGGCTGCCCACTGCTCCGCGTGTGTGTTCACGGTGTGTGTGTTCACGGTGTGTGTGTTCACGGTGTGTGTGTTCACGGTGTGTGTGTTCACGGTGTGTGTGTTCACGGTGTGTGTGTGCACTTTGGATGGGTCAAAATGCAGAGAACGAATTCTGAGTATGGTTCACCGTACTTAGCCGTATGTCACGTCGTAAGTGAGCTCTATCAGTCTGGAGAAGGTTATAAAGCCATTTATAAAGCTTTGGGACTCCACTGAACCTCAGTGAGAGCCGTTATACACAAATGGCCAAAACATGGAACAGTGGTGAACCTTCACAGGAGTCGCCGGTGAGCAAAATTACCCCAAGAGCAGCGACGACTCATCCAAGATGTCACCAAAGACCCCACAATAACATCCAAAGCTTCACTTGTCTCAGTTAAGGTCAGAGTTCATGACTCCATGTCAGAAACAGAACATCATACTAACAGTAAAACATGCTGGTGGTAGTGTGGTGGTCTGCAGCAGGACAATGATCCAGAACACACCAGCAAGTCCACCTCTGAACGGCTGAAGAAAAACAAAATGAAGGCTTTGGAGCGGCCGAGTCAAAGTCCTGACCTGAACCCTGTTGAGATGCTGTGGCAGGACCTTCTGCAAAGACGACTGGACCAAAATCCCCCCACAGCCTCAGCTGTAACAGACTCACTGTAAGTTATCACTAACACTTAATTGTAGTTGTTGCTGCTCAGAGAGGACCAACCAGTTATTATGTATAGGGCAGGGGTCGGCGACCCGAGGCTCCGGAGCCGCACGTGGCTCTTTCATCCCTCTGTTGCGGCTGTTATTTTAGTTCGTTAATTTTTTAAAAAATGTCATTCTAAATTGTAAGATCTTGATGCTCTTGTAACATAAAAATAAACCGTGTTTAATCTTTTTGTCGCTCAAAATATGCGTCATAACCGCCGACTTGCGAAATCCGACACAGAAGCAGACGCATTATGGTTTGCTGCAGCCGACAAGTTAAAATTTTGATGTCATGCAGGGCTGTTAAGTGTGTTAAGTGTGTTAAGTGTGACGCATTGACAGTGACATCGCTCATGTCGGTCTTTTCTCACGCTCCCCCCCCCACACACACACACACATCGTACAAAAACGTTTTGACTGTTTATCACATTTAATAAGTCGCAGCTCCCAAAACGCAGGAACCGAGCGCGTCTCCCCTGGAGTTCGTAGTCGAGCCTGACACTTATCAGCCAATCAAAACAAGAGGCTACAAAACAGCCAATCAGAAAATAGTACTAAATAAAACTGTACAAAATATTTTTGTTTGAATATATCCAGCGTTCTCTTCATTTTAGATGTCAGAAGAGTTTTGTGGCTCCCTGTGTTTCTTTTCTGTGGGAAACGGGTCCAAATGAAACGGGTCCAAATGAAACGGGTCCAAATGAAACGGGTCCAAATGAAACGGGTCCAAATGAAACGGGTCCAAATGGCTCTTTGAGTGTTTAGGGTTGCCGACCGCTGGTTTAGGGGCCAACACTTTGTCACACAGGGCCATGTGGGTTTGGATCTTGTTTTTCCTTAATAATAAAAACCTTCATTTAAAAACTGCATGTTTTGTTAGCTTTGGTTATTTATATTTGTTTGATGAGCTGAAACATTAAAGTGTGACAAATATGCAAAAATAAAAAATCAGGAAGGGGCCAACACTTTTTCACACCACTGTGTACGTGTGTGTGTGTGTGTGTGTGTGTGTGTGTGTGTGTGTGTGTGTGTGTGTGTGTGTGTGTGTGTGTGTGTGTGTGTGTGTGTATAACATACTGAGTGAGGTGTTTGATTTCAGTTGGTTCTCATGGCTCTATTTTTGGATGTGAGATGCAAAAGGTGTGTGTGTGTGTGTGTGTGTGTGTGTGTGTGTGTGTGTGTGTGTGTGTGTGTGTGTGTGTGTGTGTGTGTGTGTCTGCAGCTGTGCCTGTCTGGCTCTAACTGTCTAAGAAATCATTTTAGATATTTTTTTTCTTATTTTAAGCCTTTATTTCTATCAGGAAGTGTGTGTTAATACAGAATGATGAAATAACTTAACTTTTGAACCTACACATTTAATCATATCTTAGGGAGATTTTTATTGCCACAATTGCCTCAGGCTCACTCATAAGGGATAAATATAAATTTCATTTACACACAGGGGCAGAAAGGGGCAGATTGAAACATATACACCAGGTTAGGGTTAGGGGTTTATTCTGTTTCAAGAGAAAGACAGAAATGAGACACATTTCACATGCTTACAGAGAAATGAACACATTGATACATGTGTGTGTGTGTGTGTGTGTGTGTGTGTGTGTGTGTGTGTGTGTGTGTGTGTGTGTGTGTGTGTGTAGGCACATTTCAGTCACACCTCACTAACAGCCTGATTAAAAGCACCACGATAATATTATAGTTTAAATGAAAAGTCAGTCACAGTATTGATACGAGTCAGAGAGGTCATTAGTGCATGGTGGAAACGTCTGTCTTTTCCTTTAAAAGCACACACACACACACACACACACACACACACACACACACACACACACACACACACACACACACACACACACACACTGAGTCAGAGTTGAAACTGAAACAATACCTGCTTGAACAACAGTCTCTAAATGTATGAGTCAGAGAAAGATAAAGTCTTTATGCCAAACAGAAATGACAAAAGAACACATTTATTTTATTCATGTTCGGGTCTCGCTGTGCTGAAGGCGTTTGTGTTTGTAGAACTCATTTAAACTTGAATAAAATTAAATATTCATGTTTATCTTTACTCTGTTATAACTATAGGATAATGAAATCACTCAGAAATAATACACATTATATTATAATATAACAGATTAAATACCTTTTTTTTTTTTCAAAACAAATATTAGACTGTCCTGGATTTATTTTTCTCGAATGATCTACAGAAATTCAGAAATAATCAGTGAGTTGTTGAACTTGAGAGAGAGGAACATTCTGTGGGCTTTAGCGCTTTATCTTGACTTTATTCTCTTCTACAAATGCTGACTTTTGTGTCCAATCTGCTTAGATCAGATGGCTCTAGAGTTTGTTGTGTTCTTAAATCCTATTTGAATCTCACTTTGTTTAGACCACAGATAAGTGCTTCAAACCTCTGAGCCTGCTTCCTCTCAAGGCTTCTTCCTCTTATCATCTCAGGGAGTTTTCTTTTTGCCCCCGTCACCTCCAGCTTGCTCATTAGGGATAAATATATAGTTAAATATCTATCTATCTCTATACAGATATAAGTAAATATTAAGTTAATCTATTTTAAAATTAATTTTAAACTTTAATTGTATGTATCCTAATTTTTCTTCAGATTATTATTATTATTATTATTATTATTATTATTATTATTATATTTCTTTCTTTTTCTCTCTCTTCTGTTTCCATACTTCTGTTAAAAGCACGATACAAAGAAATTGTATTGTATTTAATAGAATCTCTGTAGTCACCTTTTACAGATGTAGTTGCTCTCATCCAGAAAGCAGAGGTCACATTTGCAGTAACCTCATCCACACTGTTCTGTCGTCTCAGTCTCAATCGTGGTGGTAGGTGGGCTCTGGAATCGACAGTCTGCTGTTATCTCAGCTTTAAATGCCCACTACTCCTTTGATTTTCTGGCACTAACTGAGACCTGGAGATCTCCACAGAACACAGCTATAGCAGGTAGGGATGCTCATCATGCTCCAAACCATCTTACGTGACCATAAGACCTCCTGCCCTTCTTCACCACGAACATCAATGGATCCATAGCATCTGGTCATGAACCAACTACCTTCAAAAGAACAAGGGTTATTTCCATCCTGAAGAAACCTGCTCTGGATCCATCAGACATCAGTAACTACAGTAACTTCTTATTTTCTTGAACACATTGTTTATAATCAACTGTGTGTCTATCTTCTGTAGAACAATTTGCCCAATTGGTCGACTGTAAATGCTCCATAATGCAGCTGCACCACTTGTTTCTCCACACCACACCATTGCTGCACTCCTCCACTGGCTCCTGTAGCAGAACACATCAAACTTAAACACTGATGTTTGTCTACAAATCCAAAACCAAAGCAGCTCCTTCTCATCCCTCCTCACACCGCATCTCGCTCCCTCCGACCTACAGCACTGCTCTACTGGTCCCATTATCTCTCACGGTAAGAGGGACAACACATCAAGACTCTGTTCTGTACAGAGCTGGTGAAATGAACCTCACCTAGATATCTGAACAACTGAGTCACTGACTATCTTCAGACAACAGCTGAAGACCTTCATCTTTCTGAAACACTTCAACTAGGGCTTGATCTATTAACAAAAATCCTCGTAAGGGAGATTTAGGTTGCTGTTTCCTTTCGAGAGAACTCAACGCTGCGTCAGGGCCGATTTTCCTGTATTTTCCAGCCAAGCGTCTGCACCTCATGGACCCACAGTGGCTTCGATCACTATCGATCATTTGTTTCATCTGGTTTTGATGAGATATATAACTGTGTATCGTCAGCATGACAGTGGAAACTAATCCCATGTCTTCTAATAAGGTTCCCTAATGGAAGCATGTATATCGAGAAAAGCAGAGGTCCTAGAACTGATCCTTGAGGGACCCCATAATTAACTGGCAATAAACTGGAGGATTCACCATTTAATTCTACAAAATGGTATTGAACAGATAGGATTTGAACCAAATTAAAGCCTGTCCATGAATATCTGTGTAATTTTGTAAGTAAATAAGTACGGAGAAATTAGAATTCATTTAGTTGGAATGGGGAATAGTGAACAAGTTGTTGATTTAGCTGAAGTAATAAGGTTATCCAATTCTTCCTGTCCTGTGAGTGTAAAGCTTTGGCTGGGACAGGGTCATGGATGACTGCTCATCAGTTAAAGCTCAATCCTAGCAAAACTGAACTGCTGTTCATCAGGTGATTCATCCCCAGGTCATGACCCCAGGTCAAGGCTTGCGTTGGTGTTGTGTGTGTTTACATCAACACGGAATGGTGCAAGATCTCTGTGCTTATTTCTAGCTACCATTCCTCGTTAACGGAGTTTGTGACTGTTAAATGCAGGCCATTTTATTTACCACAGGAATTCACCACTGTTTTCATTCTCTGAGTGCATTCTCTCCAGCGCTAATGCTAAAGAGGCTCTATGTGAACTCTACAGGGCTATTAGCGATCTGCAGAATGTTCACCCCGATGGATTGTTTATCATCGCCGGAGATTTCAATCATGCAAACCTTTAAATCAGTGCTCCGGATTTCAGTATGTGGACTTTGCAACGAGACGAGAAAACACACTGGATCTTGTTTACACAAAGATTCTCGGTGTGTATCGTGCTACTCAGACCACATCACTGTTATGCTAATTTCAGCATACAGACCACTCATCAGACTCTAAACCGGTTCTGAAGCAGGTGAAAACCTGGCCAGCTGGAGCTACCTCTGCTCTTCAGGACTGCTTGGAGGAGTACATGGCATTAGTCACCAGCTACATCAGCAAGTGCATCGATGACATGACCTTCTCCAAGACCATCACCACACGCTCCAAACAGAAGCCTTGGATG
This sequence comes from Tachysurus fulvidraco, assembly GCF_022655615.1. Classification (NCBI taxonomy): domain Eukaryota; kingdom Metazoa; phylum Chordata; class Actinopteri; order Siluriformes; family Bagridae; genus Tachysurus; species Tachysurus fulvidraco. The sequence goes on from NC_062531.1 coordinate 215,011, forward strand.
ACTGTTAAAGTTCATGTGCTGCTGAGGACTACAGACCTAGCCTAAGAACTTCAGGGGTTTAACCATCCCAAGCCATCAGAGAAGCAAAGTGCGTACATGCCACTTCCAGGACAGCAGAGACACCTGGGGCATGTGGCAGGGCATACATGTGATCACCGGCCTGTGATAGTGATGCCTCCCTTCCAGATGTGCGATCTGCAACTGGATCCTGTAGTTCCCGACATGGAGACCTCAGTCAGTTCAGATCGGGAACAGCATCTCCAGCACCACCACACTGAGCACTGGAGACCCTCAGGGCTGCATGCCCAGCCCACTGCTGTTCACTCTGCTGACCCATGAC